>NW_020885005.1:0-14902 GCF_003945725.1 Corapipo altera | reverse complement strand
GAGAGAGACAGTTAAAGTGATATATATAAATATATTTACACTTATATTACAATTGAAATATATATACAATTTCACAAGGGAATAGGAAGGGGGAAGGGAAAAGGGAACAAAACTAAAATAATATATGTATATATATATATATATAAATCTTAATCAGTAACTTGAGATTTAGTAACTAAAGAGTTAGCAAAGAAAAATATCTTACCACTCTCTTTGGGACAACTGAGAGTCGCTCCGGGACGATCGCCGGTAACTTCTGCTTCCTAAGGTCGACAAGGCCTTACCAGGCCTTGCTCTCCAACACGGTAGACTCAACAGCAGGGAACCTGCACTTCTAAGCTGCTGGAAGGAAAGAGAGCGAAGGCTTCTCCTCCTTTCTTCTTATAATCTGGCTTATGTAAAAATCGTAGGGAATACTGGGTAAATTTGGACCCTTCCTTGGTTACAAACTGGTCACCAAGGAAGGTCTAGCCAAAACCACTACACAGGTGCCTATTTTTCTGCATCCGGACATGAAAGCAGTTCCCGCTGCTCTTTAGTTACGCCAAGCTCCGCCACCACCCATGCTTCACCCCACGGGTCGCCTCTCTCTCGGAGAGTACCTTGGAGGTCCCCGACGGACTCTCTAGGAAATCACCTGCCAAGGTCGTTAATGAAACTTCTGGAGATCATGTTAATAAAAACTCACGTCAGGGTCACCAATTGTTATTGTTGCAGCGGTCAAAAGTAAAGAAAAACACGAACAGTCCAGTACCGAGCAAAGTACCAGTCTCTTTATTCTTTCCCACAAGTCTTTTTATATCCCATGTTAGCAAGCATCAGAAGGCAAGCAGGTGATTGTATTTTTTAATTAGCTATTCTTTGTTAGTAATACTGTTGGCAAAGCTCAAGGCCAAAGCTCAAGTTCTCACAGGACCAAACCTAAACACTCCACAGTTGTCTTCTTTCAACCAGGGCTGTGTACATACCTCTCTTATCTTAAGGATACACCCGTAACTTTCCCAGGTCAAAATCTTCTTCCAAAGAGCTAACAGACCCACTGTCAGCCGTGACAAAAGTCTGTGGTTGATTTTATATCATTTACTGAAATTGGGTTCCTATAACACAGTGGGAGAATGCACAGTGTGCTACCTCTCTTGCAGGGAAACTTTCCAGTGAGCTAAGTGGGCACTGACCACAGCTGCGGTGGCACTTGGGAAGGGGAATAAGGAGGAAGGAAAGGAAGGAGGTGCAGAAGGGTTGCTCCCCACATAACATGCAACACTGGGCAGCTCACAAGGGCAGGCTACCACCCTTCTGCTTTGTTCCTGCCAGAGGTGTCAAAAATATTCATGGCACAAACAGCTGATGGAACTTGCCTTTCAAGTTGGAAAACCAGGGATTAACAAATCTAATGTAAAAACTCATGAGCAGACCCTCGTGGATGCTCCTTATTATTCCAATATTCTTTTACCTGTGTCCTGGCTACAGAGAAAAAGGGTGGAGACCACGTGGTTTATTCCATAGCACCCACACCATTGCTAGGGGTGTGATTGCAACAGGAAAAGCCTAGGACTGGAAGGGGAAGTGTGCCATCTTGCCTGGCTCTCTCCAGTGAGAAGGTGTCAGGATCAGCCTGGCAGACGCAACCCCTCTCCACCACCACCAGTCCCTTTTCCGTTCCTTTGAGCCCAGCAGAGTGTTTCCCCCCAGTGCCAGTTGAGCTGAAGCAGCCACGCAGAGCCCAAAACCCCAAGTGAGCCGAGCCAGCAGAGCTGTGCCAGTGCCAGAGGTGGCCACGGGACTGAGTCAAGTGAACACGGTTGAACACAGGCTGAACACAGAGGCCTGGAAAAAAATGGGTGGCACTGTCAGGGGAGAGTGGAAGGCTTAGACAAAGTTATTAAAAAAAAAAGTCTTGCCGTTGAGTCACAAAGTGCAGAAAGGACTCCCTTGCTTTCTAAACTCTCAGAGAAGGGTTTAGGTGTGGCTGAATGCTATCTTAGCCTCAGACTGTGTCAACGGTTTAAATTTAAGGAATTATAGAGTTATGATTAAATTGCTTTGTCCCACAGGTTTTTAATAATGGCAAAAGGGATATATTTATATAAATGAATTATTTATTATGACAAAGGAACAGACAAGTGAACAGACGAAATATCTTAATCAGAGTTATTTACTACTCTATATAAAAACCAAAAATCTACTAGTAGGATATCATAAAAAATAAAGTAATATAGTGCACTGTAACAAAGCAATTGTATCAAAGCTAGCAAAAGAAACAATCATTAAGTAGAGATTGATATAACTCACCATACGAGATAGCAGGCAGATCTCTCTCTTAACCCCTGAGGAGTAACCATGAAGAGGCGTCCCTGTTTCACAGGAGAAGCTCCACACTTCAAGGAAGAATCTGCCATATGAAAGTTGGAGTGGGTTTTTATAGTTATAAAGTGATAGACTGGTAGTCACAGATTACAGGCCAGCAGACTAGCTTACCTGTCAAATACTGCTTTAAAAAGCAGGATGTGTATTTGAAGTCTGATGAACCAGACTGGTTTTAGCATAATTCAACACCAGGACAGCCCCCTGGCACCAGCAGTTGAACTTGCATGATGGCTTGCATTGTATGCATTCTCTGATTGGATTCTAGGTCTTATGGGGTAGGTCATTCTGCCACAGGTGCAACACAGATGATCTAGTTTCCGAGGGGTTTGTTTTCTCCTGGTTCTTCATTATTTTCATATGGAGGGGGCTGTTGCACTCTGAATTAAACTATAAACCGCCCAGAGTGGTTAGATTTTTATTTAAGACTTTTAAAAAGCCTTTTGTTTCATTATAACTGATGCCTTAAGTCCCTAATGTTTTTTTATTTTTCTAATATTTGTAAGCCTTATAAGTTTTATAAGTAGATTTTAAAAGCAGTAACCCTCACTCCCTTGTCCCTTTCCCTGTAGCACCCTTAGTTTACACATTCCTTAACCCTCTTACCCCGTTCTATGTACCCTGTATCACTCCTGCCCCTGAGTTCAGTGGCAATGTTTAGTCTCTTGTCAAGGCAAGGCCTAGATTGTTTGCAGAACAGCATATCAGGGCCTGAATGACAAAATGAAGTCAAGAACTGGGTGAATATGTACCCTCTGTGCCCCGAAGAAGATGAAGATAGATGAAGAGAGGGTCCCAAAAAGCCCCCAGTCCCAAATCCCAGGGGGGATTACTCTTGACTGGGGCAGTCAAGAGGAAAGGCCACAGGGTGGACACATTTGGGATTGGATGGATGGTATTATAAAATGTAACATCTCAGGTATGGCCTGCCCACGTCCTGTAACATCTTTTGCCTTGGCACAATAAACCCTTTCTTATCTCACCCCTAATTAACTGCTCCAGAGATTTTTTAGTACCAGCCGAGCAGGCATAATAACCTCTAATTAGCATCTGGACAAAGAGTCACACACTCTTCTCTGAGAGAAATTCTTTTTAATTTAGTGAGAAAATTAAGATATTTTGGCAAAAGGTTTTTACATGAGTAAAATACAACCAAGAAAAAAAAAACATTTCACTAAAGCATTCAGCACAAAGACCCATTCCACAGGAAACACTCACTAAAACAATCCATATACCAGCTTTAGTAAAACACAGTTCATTGGTTTTAAGCTACCCACAAGAGAAGGAAAAGAGTAAAAGAAGAAAACAGATTAAAAGGGATAAAGAGAGAAGAAAGAGAGGAGAGAGAGGAAAGGAAAAAAATGGTTACCGACAAGATTCGATTATTCACATGGTGCCAGTTGGAGAGGTAGAAGAGAGAGAGAGGAGAAGAAAAAAACGGTTACCGACTCACATGGTTCAGACTGCAGGAGAGACCAGAGGGAAGGAGACAGAGAGAGAGAGACCACATGGAGCATTTATAGAGTTCAGTTTTCCCTCCCAGGCAGGATATCCGGTCAGTGCCTTTCAGGCCAGAGTGAGTTGTGCTGTAGCCAGTCACAGACTGCAGGGGCATAGTGTGGGTGGGCTACCAGGCAGGTCTGCCTTGACTGACAGCTGGCTGCAGGGCCTTCAGTGATGCCATGTGCTCTGCATGGGTTGCAGGCCTTGCCTTCCGGCTTTGCCATGTGCCTTCAGCACAGGCCTTATGTGCAGGCCACACCATGTACCTGCAGGTCTAGGCCCAGCCCTTCCCCACACGCACATGCACACTCACACTCACAGTGAATTGGTTCCAACCCATATCAATAATTTAGTGAGATTTGGATCCAGGATCTCACAGGGGTGGAGGAACGTTAAGCCACAGGAGCTGTCCTCGTCATATTGCCTCTGTCTGGTCAACAAGCAGGTGCTATCTTTGGGAAGCATTTTTTTTGTTCCCACTGGTGAATACCCATTTGTGGGTAAAACACCTTCTATTTTGTATAATTTTGCTGTTAATAGTGCAGTTGTTATTGTGCTTTTAGTAAATTGTTATTTCATCTCATAATATCTCATTTATTGTCCCTTCCTTACTGAAAGGGTGTCATATGTTTAACCTGTGGCCAGGTTTTGGAGCAGAGGGGGGTTATAGGGTGGCTTCTGTTGGAAGTTGCTAGAAGTTTTCACTGTCCTATGAGAAGCCAAGGGGAGTCAGTTCCAGGAGGGATTTCCTGTTGCTGGCCAAGGCTGAGCCAATGGGATGCACTTCTGTGATAACGTATTTAAGAAGCAGAGGAAGATAAGGTTGTTGCACAGAAGAAATTCCAGTCCGGGAGAACAAGCAGTCACCAAGCTTGGTGCAGCCGGAGAGGGGGGAAAAAGGGGGGGGGGGCCTCCTTTCCCCCCCCCAGAAGCTGGGCAAAGACTTAGAGTTGAAGTCCCTGCAGCCCATAAAGAACCATTGGAGTGCAGGGAGATACATGAAGGAGGTTGCGATTCCCTGTGGGAGGCCCAAAATGGAGCGAAGTCCTGCTGGAGACCTGTGGCCCTTGAAGAGGGAAGCCCACACTGGCGCAGTTGTTTTCCGGGTAGGACTTTGTGGTTCCCCCTTGGGAGATCCACATCAGTACAGCTCAACCCATGAAGGACTGCATCCCCTTGGGGAAGTCCATAGTAACACAGGTGTCCCCCTGTAAACTATGGAGGACCTTTGGAATGCAAAGAGTTGATTGTAAAAAGCTGCTGCTCATGAGGGATGGACTCAAACAACAACAAAACCCCCTTTCCCCGTCCCCCTGCACCTCTGGGGGAAGGAGGGAAGACCCGAAAAGACAGAGACATGGGGGGAAGGGGAAGATGTTTTAAGACTGTTTTATTTCTCACTCTTTAGTTCTTATTCTGTTAGTAATAAATTTAAGTTTTATCCTCACTCTGAGTTTGTCTTGCCTGATAACACTGTCTTCTCTCAAACCTTATCTCTATTAATGAAATTCCTTTGCTGTTTTTTTTCCTTCCTCTCTCCTCTCTCCAGCCGCAGAGGGGAGGAGGGAGAGTAGTGGAGTGGTTTTAATAGGCCCCTGGCATCTGGCCAGGGTCAAACCATGATAAAGGGGTGAGGGAAAGGGTGATGCCTAAAATCGGCTCTTAAAAGAAAACCCCTATGACTCAATTTGTGAGTTTTAGAAGGCAGTATTCCTTTTAATATTATGACATCGGATGCACGAGAATCTAATTTCTTCAAAAGCTTGCATGCAGAGTTACAAAAGCCTCTTGCTTTTATTTAGTTACCTAATTAACAATTCAAAGCATTACCTAATGCTGTTACACCCACTTCCAAAACCGTCTCTCCCTTAGACACACCTCCTGGAATTGGGTTGGGGGTCTCAAAAAGACACCTATCTTCCTCATCCTCATCTTGTCAGCATCTTCTACCCTCCTTGGACCAGTTTCAGGGCTTCTGAGTCCTCTTTGAGTAGTTTTGACAAGGTTACATCAAGCAATGTCTCTGTTATGTTCTTTTCTAAGTACATTTTCTACAAACAGGATGTCTTTTGCCTTGCTAAAAATCTCTATCTATTGAAATCCTTGACAAGAAATATTAAGCAATATTTCAAAAATTTAGTACAAAGGGTGGTTAGCTAGAAGTTCCATTCTAAAAGTGTTAAAAAGCTGTGCTAAAATCTATATATGTGTTTTAAGGCATCAGGAGAGTGGTTTATCTGGAGTTCCATTTCCTTGCTGGTGTTAAAACCAGCACAACTTGTCACATCTCCTGTTGAGAGCATTTGGTTCCTGTCGTTCTTGTTGTTCTGTATTATGAAGGTTGCCACTATCAGAAAAGCACTCTCACTTCTTCCTACCCTGGCCTCCTTCACAGGCTTCCCCCTCTTCTGTGCTGGAACTTGCATTTGAGAGACTGATGGGTGAAAGAGACTGAGGAACCGTTGGCCTGAGAAATAACCTTACTGAAAGAAAAAGGTTAGTTTTTCATCTGGATCAATTTACTGAGTCCCCATCTGTTGCAGCCCGGGGGACAAAGGGTCCAACCACGGAGTTAGGGTGTAACAGAGTGATCCTTTATTAACAGGGGAACATGGACTAATATAGGGTTTCGAGGGAACTGTCTGGAAGAAGGGGTAGAACATGGGAGGAGTATGTTAAACAGGGACATATAAGGAAAAAAGGGGGGGTTCAACTACAACAGGGTGGAGACAACCATATATGGAATGCCCAAATAAGGGAATGGTGCATGGCACCAACTGAGAACCAGTCAGCAACAAGGGGATAAATAAGGGAGAGAGAACATGAGGGATTTTTACAAAATTGATGAAAAGGGTACATCAGAGGACAGAAAACACATCTTCATATAACCCAAACTTCAACCCTAAGTCTACACAGCTGTTGTGCTCATTAGGAGGTAGAAAAGGTAGTTGTTTCTGGTGTTTCACAGGTTTCTTCCTTTGTTGCTTGTTCCAATTTCCACATGTTGTACTCCTTAGGTCTTTGGCTTCCCACAATTGCCCAGTAGTTATTTTTCTGGATTGGAACCCCTCTTCTTGCCTGATTTAGACCAAGGACTTCAGTCCTCCCCACCTCCCACCACTGAAACAGGCACTGAAACAGGTTCCCTAGGGAAGTGGTCACAGCACCAAGCCTGCCAGAGTTCAAGAAGCATTTGGACAATGCTCTTAGGCACATGCTGTTGTTGCCTAAAAAGGGCGTGGAGAAAAAGACTCCAGACCAATTTAGTGTATAAGATAAGATAAAAAGAGCAGATCCTTTAATAAGGGGAATACACACAATGCACGCACACCCAGACAGTGGTTCCATGATTTTATAATTAGGTCCATCCAATCCCAGGTCTATCCACACCCCGGTACTGCCCAGTTCTGCCCCCTCCGACACGTCCCTTCGGGAATTGGGTCTGGGGGTGTTTGGGACCCCTTTTTCCTTTTCTTCATCTTCTTCACAGCATGTACAGTCCTTGGAGCTTCTCCAATTTTCTGGGTTTGAAGGTTGTTGTGTCTGCGTGATATCTCCTGGTCCAGGCCTAGAGTGTGATGTTCTTAAACACAGGTGCTTTTCTACACTTCTACCTTGAAAGGAAGACTAAACATGCTAACAGAATTTAGAGGGATTGATATGAAATGGGGTAACAGGACTGGGTATGTGTAGCTATTATGCTAAAAGGTAAGGGATATAATACAGCTACATTAAAATCTACATTTACTACACAATTACTTCTAAAATCTACAAAAGTTAAAAAATATCCAAAAAAAGTTCTGAGGCATCATGTGATTCTTGAGGTTGTCCTGTGCAGGGCCGAGAGCTGGACTTTGATGACCATTGTGAGTCCCTTCCAACTTAGGATATTCTATGATTCTATTTTATGATTCTATATTCTGCAGATCCATGTGTAAGGGGTTAGCCAGAAAAGCAAAACTCCGTGAGAAAAGAAAGGACACAGGAGGTAGAGGGCCCTCTAAATCTGTTTGAGAAATGTCTCAAACACTTGTAAATGAGGCAACTGGAATCACAGCAAGCAAGATAACAGCCAGGTGTTCCATGAGATATGTCATGAGATGCGTAGTGAAATGGAAGCCAGGCCTAAAAGAGTTAACTGAGATATCTTGGCCTGCTAAGAAACCCCAATCAATACGTGTTTTGCTAGAAGAACATTTTAGGAGCACTGGTTAATATCATGTTCTGTTCTGCTCACTGGACTAAAGGCCTTATTATAGAAAGAATAGTAGTATACACATGGTAATAAATTAGGTAAACTAGACATTTGAATAAGATCTAGAAGGCCCAGAGCCAGGATTTTGCAAGCTTGAAGAATTCAGGTCACCTAACTGAAGAGGTCAAATTGAGGAAGATGTCCATGGTGACCACGAGAGGGATGAAGGCTTGAGGAGAAGACCCCTGCAGTAGAAGACTGTGCATGTCTGGAAAGACTCCACCCAGAGACTAGCCTACTTATTAATATGTATGTTAAATGATGTAACCATGTATCTAAAGTGTATAAAATTGTTTGCTTTTGCACTTTCAAGTTGAGCAACTTTGTCCAGCGCAAGCTGTTTTGTTCCCAACGTTGAATAAAGAAATACCTTGCTGCTTAAAGATACAAAAGTCTCTCAGCAGTTCTTCATACTGAGGTTTTTCGGCATCAGTAGGGAAGAGATTTCCATGAGATATGCCATGAGCTACGTGGCTAAGGGATTTCCATGACGTGTGAATGGTGTGCCGAGGGGGTGATAAGTCATCAGGCAGAGGCCAGATGACCCTTATCACTGCAATCAGACAGGAATGCCTCTTTGGTAAGATTTGCACTTCCAACTTCTGGGAGTATACCCAGGACTTCAGGACAACAAAGATCCCCACTGGTTGGCCCAACACTGCATCCAGGGCCGGTGATTTCTCTCTCTTTCTCTTTTCTCTCTTCTCTCCTTTTCCCTTTTTTCCCCTATCCTCTTTGTGGTGAGTTGACCCTGGCTGGATGCCAAGTGCCCACCAAAGCCGCTTTATCACTCCCCTTTGCAACTGGACAGGGGAGAGAAAATGTAGCAAAAGGTTCATAAGGTGAGATAAGGACAGGGAGAGAGAGCACTCACCGATTACCATCATGGGCAAAACAGACTCGACTTGAGGATATTAATTGAATTTATTACCGATCAAAATCAGAGTAGGATAATGAGACGCTTCCTCAAGGTAGGCCTTTATTCTGTTTAAGAACATCTGCACCCTGACCTGAAAAACAAGATACCACGCAGGCACAGCGACCTTCAAACCCAGGACTTTGGAGAAGCCCCAAGGACTGTACGTGTTGTGACGAAGAGGAGGATGAGGAACAGGGGGTCCCAGAGCTTCAATTTCCAGAGAGGTGTGCCGGGGGGAGGTACTGGGAGTGGAGAAATCTGGGATTGGATGGGTTAACACCTTAAATTGTGGAACCCACTGGACACGAGGGACACGAGGGACACGTCATCTGTATTCCTGTGGGCCTCAGGCCTGAAATTAAAGGACCTACTGTCTTTATCTTATACACTAGGTTGGCTTGGAGTCCTGTTTTCTGAGGTCTCTTAAGGCAACAGTTTGAAGTAAATGTTGCCTAAAAGACCACAGAGAAAAAGACTCCAGGCCAATTTAGTGTAGGAGATAAGATAGAGTAGGTGTCGGGGTTAACAGCAGGTCTGTGGGAAGGAAGACAGGACTATAGAGGCAAATACCCTGAGTCACGGTGAGCTTGCTGGAGCTTAGTCACTATGAGTATACAAATGCTGAACCATCGTGAGTGTGCTACACAGCAGCCAATCGTGATGTATGTTTATAAAAAAGCACCAATTGTGGTTTAACATGTATGTTATGCCAAGAGCTATAAATGTCGGTGACTTGTTGCAATAAAGGATCTATCTATCCCTCTCCTGTCCTGCTATTGGAAGAAGACTGTTTCTGTGTCGCTTTGGCCATCTCAACTTAACAACGACAAGCAGGAGCTTTAATGAGTCCTTAGACCTCGAGGAATACATACCACATGCGCACGTCCAGACTCTATGATTTTATAATAAGGTCCATCCAATCCCAGATCTGTCCACCCCCAGTTCTGCCCCCTGGCACACCCCTCTGGAAATTTAGGCAGGGGGATCTGGGACCCTCTGTTCATCATCATCCTCTTCGTCACCGCACGTCCAGTCCTTGGAGCTTCTCCAAAGTTCTGGACTTGAATGTTGCTTTGCCTGTGTGTTATCTTGTTGTTCAAGCCAGGGTGCAGATGTTCTTAAACAGAATGAAGGCCTATCTTGAGGGAAGTCTAAACAAACTAACGGAATTTTGAGGGAGTGATATGGAATGGGGTAACAGTGTTGGGTAAATGTGTAAACTACTGAACTAAGGGTAAGGGATATAATACAGCTACTTCTAAAATCTACAAAAAGCTAAAAATCCAAAAATCCTTAGGCATCAGTTCCCCCTTTTATTGGGGGGGGAGTAACAGATTTGGTAACACCTTTCCCCCACCACTCCCTCCTTCCTGGGCTCTACCTCTTCCTCCCCAGTGGCATGGGGAGATGCTGTTTCCTCCTCAGGGACAGGAGTCCTTCCCCTGCTCCAGTGTGGGGTCCCTTTCGTGGGAGACAGCCCTCCACGAACTTCTCCAGCGTGAGTCCTTCCCATTGGAAGGAAGTTCCCTTCACGGATTGCTCCAACATGGGTCCCTTTCCACAGGGTGCAGTCTTTCAAGAACAGACTGCCCTGGCGTGGGTCCCCCACAGTGTCACAAGTCCTACCGGGAAATCTTCTCTCGCGTGGGGTCTTCTCTCCATGGGTCCGCACATCCCTGCCAGGAGCCTGCTCCAGCACAAGCTTCCCACAGGGTCACAGCTGTCTTTCGGGCATCCACCTGCTCTGTCTTGGGTCTCCTCCATGGGCTGCAGGTGGATCTCTGCACCCCCGTTGACCGCTATGGGCTGCAGGGGGACAGCCTGCTTCACCATGGTCTTCACCATGGACCGCGGGGGAATCTCTTCCCTGGTGCCTGGACCACCTCCTCCCCCTCCTTCTTCACTGGCCTTGGTGTCTGCAGAGTTGTTCTTCTCACATATTCTCACTCCTCTCTTCTCTGGTCGCAATTACTTCTGCCCAATAATTATTGTTTTAACTTCTTAAATATCTTATCACAGAGGCACTACCACCATCTCAGATTGTCTCAGCCTTGGCCAGCGGTGGATCCATCTTGGAGCCAACTGGCATTGGTTCTGCCGGACTTGGGGGAAGCTTCTAGAAGCTTCTCACAGAAGCCACCCCTGTATCCCCCCTGCCACGTTACCAAAACCTGGCCATGCAAACCCACTATGCTCTTTCTCAGATAATACTTCAAGGTTTATCAATACAGATGTTTGCTAACCATATGCCTTCATCATTTGATTAACCCATTGTGAGTTTTCCTCCAAATGAAATTGTTACTTGTTAAAGGACCTCCAGTGTTGTTTCACTGCACTTCTAGCCAAGGGTATTTTCCAGTCTGAGTCATTTTCCTCCCCCTCTTGTGTTGGAAAGTCCTAAGAGATACCAACCTTTTACCCAATAAAGTTGTCAGGGAGAGCCAGCAAGTGACCTCTCAGCTATAAAGCAAGGAGAGGTTCAAGCAATGCCAAGACAACAGTCTTCCAGGAATGGTCAGAGCTTGGCCACTACCCTCTTTGAAGTCGTTATCTCCCCCTTCCCTTGTTGGGAGGATAGTGACACCATGAACATTAGACATTTATGAAATGGTTGCCCTTGAATTCAGTGGCACTGGACTAATTGGTTCTGCACTCTGTAGTCACTTCACTTTTCCTACCTCAGGGCATTTAGCACAGGACATGCTGTACCACCTTTATCCTTTTTATAAATTTAACCCAAAATATTCATGTACAGCTAACTCTTCCTTTCTCTTAAGGGCAGACGGAGCATAACATCCTTGGAGATGTACATTGTGGGCCTTTCTTGTAGCTAATTATGTGTTTACAGGATAGGGGAAACAGGTTTTTTCTGTTGGAATTTTACTTAAGTCTTAGATCTGAGACACACCAGCCCTTCTGAAACAGTGTTTCAATGGATAAATCTCCTTTAAACCTATGCTGTGTGATCATAGCGTTCACAATCAACTCAATAAATGACATTTTTGATTGGAAAAAAACCAATATTCAGTTTCATCCCATTTATCATAGAATCACAGAATGGCCTGGGTTGGAAGGGACCTCTGGAGATCATCTAGTTTCAACCCCCCTACAATGGGCAGGGGCACCATTCACTAGACCAGGTTGCTCAGAGCCCCATCTAGCCTGGCTTTGAACACTTCCAGAGATGGGGCATCTGCAACTTCTCTGGCCAACCTGTTCCAGTGCCTCACCACCCTCACAGTAAAGAATTTCTTCCTAATATCTAATCTAAACCTGCCCTCTTTCACTTTGAAACCATCCCCCTTTGTCCTGTCACTACATGCTCTTGTGAAAAGTCTCTCTCCATCTTTCTTGTAGGCTCCCTTCAGGTATTGGAGGGTTGCAATTAGGTCACCCTGAAGCCTTCTTTTCAAGGATGAACAATCCCCAGTACTCCAGATGTGTCCTCACTAGGGCCGAGTTGATGGGGAGGATCACCTCTCTCAACCTGCTGGTCTCACTCTTCCCGATGCACCCCAGGATACCATTGGCCCTCCTGGCCACAAGGGCACACTGCCGGCTCATAGTCAACTTGTCATCCACCAAGATTCCCAGGTCCTTCTCCACAGAGTTGCTCTCTAATAGGTTGGCCCCCAACCTGTACTGGTACTTGGGGTTATTCCTCCCCAGGTGCAGGACCCTACACTTGCCCTTGTTGAACCTCATTAGGTTTCTCTCTGCCCAAGTCTCCAGCCTATCAAGGTCCCATTGAATGGCAGCACAGCCTTCAGGTGTATCAGCCACTCTCCCCAGTTTCGTATCATCAGCAAACTTGCTGAGGGTGCATTTTATCTCCTTGTCCAGGTTGTTGATAAACAAGTTGAATAAGACTGGACCCAGTATTGATCCCTGGGGAATGCCACTGACTACAGGCCTCCAACTGGATTCTACTCTGACAATCATGACCCTCTGAGCTCTGCCATTCAGCCAGTTCTTGATCCACCTCACTGTCCATTCATCTAACCCATATTTCCTGAGCTTACCTATGAGAATGTTATGGGAGACAGTGTCAAAAGCCTTGTTGAAGTCAAGGTAGAGAACATCCACTGCTCTCCCCTTGTCGACCCCTCCTGCCATGTCATTATAGAGGGCTATCAGCTTGGTCGAGCATGATTTTCCCTTGGTGAATCCATGCTGACTTCTCCCAATGACCTTCTGTAGTGCTTTGAACTCCCAAAAGCCAATTTCAAGGCCCCCACAAATTTGCTCCAATGTGAGAGAAGTTTCACACCAGCAGACACACTCAACATGGGGGAATTATATTAAACTTTATTACTAACATAATAAATATTATACAGCAATATATATACAACAATCTTAACTAACTCTCCTATGATAAAACAATATATTTACACAGACCATCCCTCCTTTGCCCCCATAAAGTCCAGAAGAAAAGAAGAAGTCTTTTCACTTTCAGGCCACAGCTCTTCTCTTATCTTTAAGACAACAGTGCTGATTCGTCGTAGCTGGAAAATCTCTCTTTCTCTTCATCAGAATGCAGGGGATCTCTCTCTTACCCCCACTCAGCCCCTCAGTTCCAACCGAGGGTCTCACCCATGGGCTTCAAGGGAAACAGTTTGTTATTCACCATGGTCGTCATCCACGGAGTGCAGGGAGTTAAAGTTCAAAGTCTTTATTCTCTGCTCCATGGAGGTTTCCTGTTCCCGGAGATCAAGCTCCCTGGGTCAGAAAGCTTTGAGGGTTTTCGGTTCAGTTCTTACCCCCAGAACGCTCCAGCAGACCTCTCTTTGTCTGCTCCGTCTCAGCTGGACGCTGGCATCGTCTGGGCCATTCCAGGTCCTCTCCGTTCCACATTTTGTGTGCTGCCTCTGCTTCTTCGCACTCTGTGTCTGTGTGCTGCAGCTACCTCTCCAGGGTCATGGCTAATCAGCCCGGTCTGCTCATGTTGGCTCACCTCCAATGCCGTGTCTGCTCGCCAGGGCTTGGTTGCGGCCCCCGGCTAGCCAGTTGAGTCCCGCGCCGCTGTCTCTCCCTGGAGGTGGGGGGGTGGCGGGGTCTCAGCTCAGCATCCCGGCCCAGCTGCAAAGCCATGCTGGGTCCAGTCGAGCTAAGGTGGGGGAGGAAAGAAGCCCCCGGCCCCCACGGTCAGGACCGGGGGGGAAAAACCTCCCGCCCCCCCCCCACCCCAACACATGGCGTCTCACTCCATGGCTGCCTCTAATTCCAACTACGCAATTACTCCCTTCTTTTCCAGTTCTGTGAATACGTCGTTTCCGCAGGGGGGAAATAAACTCTGATTGGCTCAACACCAAAAACACCACACTTGGAGCTAACCACCTTCCAACTCCAGGGGTGAAAGCTTTTTTTCCAAACCACGACACCTTCTTTTCTTTTACATGCTTGGTGATGATCTCCAGAATGATCTGTTCCATCACCTTTCCAGGGATGGAGGTAAGGCTGATGGGTCGGTAGTTTCCCAGGTCCTCCTTCTTGCCCTTTTTGAAGGTGGGAGTAATATTGGCCTTCCTCCAGTCATCAGGCACCTCTCCTGTTCTCCATGATTTTTCAAAGATGATGGAGAGTGGTTTAGCAACAACATCTGCCAGCTCCCTCAGCACCTGTGGGTGCATCCCATCAGGGCCGTAGGATTTATGGGTGTTAAAATCTCTAACCTGATCTCTAACTCAACCCTTTACGACCAAGGGGAAATCTTCCTTTCCCCAGCTTTCTTCTCTTATCTCCAAGGTCTGGGACTCCTGAGGGCCATCCTCAGCAGTAAAGACCGAGGGAAAGAAGGCATTCAGTAATTCTGCCTTCTCTGTGTCTTCCATTACCAGGACACCCATCTGATTCAGCAGCAG
>NW_020885004.1:1004727-1107808 GCF_003945725.1 Corapipo altera | reverse complement strand
TCTCTCTCTCTCATATTTTACCCAAATGGACAAAAGCCTTGCACTGTCATTCCTCATGGTGGCCAATGGAGGCCCCTCAGCTCCACTGACATCATCATCAGCTCCAGTCCCTTCACAGCCTGGCATCTGACTGTGTCCACACCTTTATCTCCCAGTACTCCTGTTTAGCCAAGTCAATAGGAAAACTTTCTTTGCATGGGCAGCAGTGGAACTGTGTTCTAGTGAACACCAAAACCAACATCAGTGCCCCTGCCATCTGTGATTTGTAAACAGCTTAGGGCAACCTATTTATGTAGGTTTGGTTATATTTACCCATTTTATGGTTTGTGCCTCTCATGATAGAGAAAGTTCAAGAAGAGATTGACCAGGTAATAGGACGATCAAGAAAACCGTGTGTGGCTGACCGGAACCAGATGCCCTACACAGATGCGGTGGTCCATGAAATCCAGCGCTTCATCTCTCTTGTCCCCCTGGCTCTCCCTCACACTGTGACCAAAGACACCTGCTTCAGAGAGTACATCATTCCTAAGGTTAGTGGGCCAGCTCCCTTAAGTTCAACACGAGGTGGCAGCATATTTGCCCTTAGGCTGTTACAGCCAGAAGCCAGAACTGTTGTGGCTTGACCTTGTTTTCACCCAGACCATCTTGAAGGTTTTATCCTCAGGCTTCTGTAGCTCATTTGCGCTCCCTTGTTGACGCTCCATAGGCCAAGACTAAAACAGTAGCGCTGACCAACACATTTGTTCCCTTGCTTTACCTATCTATGGAAGCACAGTGGGTTCACAAAAACCCGGAGCAGCAAAGTCATGGAGCTGCTCACCACCACCCAGGATAGCCTATGCACATGCTTGGAAGCAAAGTCAGTTGCTGGTTATTGAGCACAGAAAGCCCCTGAGCCACAAAGTGCTGGAGGGTATGTTTCCATTCAATGGAACAAGCAAAACCTGTTTGCTCTGTTCTCACATACTTCCTGAGGCCTTCTCTGCTGGCCACTGCCAAAGGCAGGCTGGTGGGTTACAGCAGCCCATGGCTTGGCCTGACCCACTGCAGCAACTCGCTGCTCTTCTGGGTGACTGTAAACAGCAGCACATGTGCTGTTGGCATTGTGATTTCCAGCTGTCTGTATATAATCATAAGGCAGGATCCAGGGAACTGCTCAACTTCTGGCAAAGAGCTCTTCTGTCATCACTGGCAATTAATCCAGCCCCCATCAATGTCTGGTCAGGAAGAGGATTGTGGCAGGAGAAATCTGTCAGGGGAGGGGAAGTGAGCTTCATTTCCACAACCCTGTGTGCTTTCGCTTTTTGAGGCTCACAGAAAAGAAGGGACATGGTGCACCTACAAGTTCATTATTGTGAAACACTAAGAAAGAGGAAGAATTAGCTCTGATGTCCCCTGATGACCAGAGCAAGGTGAGGATAAATGTTCTGGAGGTGAAAGGGAGCATTAAGGAAGAGCAGCCAACAATTGTCACTGCTGAGACATCCACTAGGGTCTCCCTAACGCTGCCTCCCCAAAAGAAGGGTCCCCAAAGGGAAACCAAAGGCACTGGTAGGGCTATACTGGGAATCTCAGTTTTAACTTGGCAGGCAGTCAAATTGAGTGATCTAAGTTACCTCCCCTTCACGTTCTGCTCTTCTTGTGTTACTTCAGGGAACCACAATTTATCCTGTCCTCAGTTCTGTCCTCCATGACAGTAAAGAGTTTGCAAATCCATATGAGTTCAACCCTGAACATTTCTTGAACAAGAATGGCACCTTTAAGAAGAGCAACTTCTTCATGCCCTTCTCAGCAGGTAAAGCACAGGCTTTCTCTTTTTCTCTGTCTGTCAGCCTTCTCCTCTGGTGACTACCCTGCCTTTCCCTGTAACACACACTGCCTCTTCTCAACATGGTCCCACTGGTGCTTCCTTGGGGCTTGCTGCTCTCTGGATAACTCTTCCCTGCTGCTCCCATCTCCAGTGGCATGTCCCACCTTGTTCAGGCCTGAAGGCTTCCCAAATTTCCTACTAGGAGTTGCCAATGTAATGATGTGAATGGGATCCACTGACACTTTCTAAAATGCCTGTCACCTTCCTATACAACCACCAAAGTCATCCTGAAACAACCTTCTTTAAGTGGTAGCTCCGCTTTTTCCCAGCACCTCTACATGCCACCACTCACCTAAAAATAACCTCAACCTTCCACTTTTTCACCTGTGCTTTATGTCCCCTTGCTCTCTCTCATCTTGACTCCTGTGATGTTCTCTCCATGTCTGAGACTTCTCCTACACTCCTGTTCTTCCTTCATACACCCATCCAAACTGCCAAGGGTAGTTTCTTCTCTTGAAAATGTCATTAGTAAATCTTGACAGTCATCTCACTGCTGTGGCTGTGTGTAGTAAATAAAGCTGTGCAACACATCTGCTTAGTACAAACTCTGGCCTACTTAGAAACACCTACTGAGTGCTGTTTTGTGCTTCCACTTTCAGGAAAGCGAATATGCCCTGGAGAGGGCTTGGCACGAATGGAGATATTCTTACTCGTAGCCACCATCTTGCAGAACTTTACCTTGAAGTCTGTTGTCGACCCCCAGGAGCTCAGCATAACCCCGACGCTGAGTGGGACAGGCAACGTACCTCCTGCCTACCAGCTCTGTGCTCTCCCCCGCTGAAAAGCACTAAACCACTCTCTACAGCGTCCTCAGCCTGGCTATTCCTTTACATCTCCTTTACTGAAACCAACAGCAGGAGCATTGGCCCACCTTGCCCAGGTTCCAGGAAGGCAGTCCAAACATAGATATATGCACAGAGTAGACAGCTTTGAAGCCTCCCAGAACTCCACCCCATCACAGGAGGCTCTGGGTGACATTGCAGCCCCTTGCACTGACACTCTGTCACGGGATCATTGAGCACAGTGGCTGCATCAATCAGCTGCTTTTCTCACAAACACAGATCCCATGGCTGCTCCTGCAGCCCATGTCCCACCAAGAGATGGATAGCGCTGCCTGTGTGTACATTAACAAGCCAATAAAGAAAAATCTATTTATGAGCATTTGAGCTGTTATTTAATTTGGGTTGGGGCAGTGCCCACATCTGCTGCTACACTGCAGAGTAGGTCTGCAGTGCCTGTGGCCAGCACCCTGTGGGAGGGGCTGTTCCTCCCAGGCAAGGGTCCTTCCTTCTTCATCCACTGCGCTCACTGCTGCTGCCTGCAAGGATCTGAGCAGTTGCAACAGACCACCAGTCAGGAAGGCTCATGGTGTTGGAGGGGAAGGGGGTTCTGCAGCCTGAGGGCTTTCTGCTAAATGAAAAGAATGCATTCCTGTTTTTTGAAGGTTGATGCAAAGGAACTCAGTTACCTGGGACTGCAACCAACTCTCTGGCTGCTCTTTTCTACCATCAGTATCACTGCATGGATTTAGATGTTCTTTATTAAAATGAATTAATGTAGGAGAACAGCAAAACCGTGTCTTTCAGAGAACTTGGGGTACTCCAATGGAATCTGATTTTGCTTCTACATCTCAGAGGCACGATTGCAAACAAGTTCTTTCTCCATCCAATTGCTTTTAGTCTTGGTCTCTATAGAATTTCATGTAGGCTCAAAGAGAAAAGTCTCTTGTTCATAATCTGCAACCGTGTGACCCCTGGTGTCCAGGAAAAGGGTTGTGTCTTGTTGTTATTTCTGGTTGTTATTTCTGGCCCCAGATACAATTTGGTGCTTTTCTTTCATTTGGAGACTGGATGGTTTTCATAAAAATATTCCACCACAGGCGACTCTCTTCTGGGCCCTCTCATGGGCCTTGGTTGCGTCTGGATGTTCAGTTTGAGGTGTTTGTCTTGATCTTCATTTACATAGATACTTGTTATCCCCTGCATCATGGTCATATAAAAGTCCTAGAAGCAAAATATAATTTGATTGGTTGTCACAAGGTACTCGAAAACCAAGTGAGTACTGCAGAGAATACAGTATGCAAGAATTCCCACCTCCCTTTGAAAATGTTTAGTATTATTTTGAAGGAAATATCCTATCTGCCTACGTCAGGTCCATCCCTCCTTCTCCCTCTGTTTTTTGCCCATGAAGGCTGCAGTGCTAATGCCTGTGTACTCTAAAACAATGGCAAACCATTGCTGACCTCTCATATGGGATTGCATCAAATGTAGAGACATGCAGTCATGTAGGAGACACAGGCAAGCATGGGGAGGAGGTTATGACGAGCTTTCTATTAGTCTAGGGCTACCCTTAAAGCCAGTCCTGTGATCAGTAACTCAGCAGCATGTGTGCTATGTTGACAGATTAATAGATGGCTTACCTCTGGAGGTCTGGGAGGGGATGATTCATATTCATGTCCTTCCTGCCGTCTAGGATGTTGATTCGTCTGAAGCAATGAACAAAACAGTGACAAACAACATCTATCAACAAGTCACAAACAACTGCATGAGAAGCACAGGGCAGTGAGAAAATGTTCTGTTAGTAAACAGCTCCAGAACGCAGGATGTACTCGGGGGATAAATAACCACACAGGGGATAATATTTGGTATAATATCCAACATATTTTAAGCTGGATGCCAAAACACTCCTTCATTTGGAACAATCATAGGGTCCACTTGACACCTGCCCATGAGAATGACCTTGCAAAGGGGAAACATCAATGCCTGACTCTTGCCCTCATTAGAACATCCAAAATCTATCTGGTCTTTTAACATAGGGGAAAACCTTTGCTTTCACATTTAAACTTGAGAGGAGAAGAGAGGAGAGAAAAAAGAAAAAGAAGGAAAGGGAAAGATGTTGACCCTCAGTATTGTTACCTTACTTGCTAAAGCAAGAAAACAAAGATCCAACAATGCAAAAAAAGCTGGTCAAAACCATCTGTAAACTGGTAGGGAAAGAAAAGAGACCTTTTAAGTGGAACTGTCAATGTCTGTCTGTCAGAATGCTTCACAGTATTCTTCCTCTGTGGGCAGGTTGACTGTCTCTTTGGTGGTGCAGATGATTTTTTCACCTCAGAGGAAAAAACATGATGCTACAGAAACTCCTAACTCTGGAAACCCCAGCACTGGGGATGTAGGCAGAGCATGAAGACCCACCCCATGGGCTCAAACAGAGGAACCAAGTGATCAAACTAAACATACTACAAAACACCTTGGCAATGTTTCTGGAGCCAACTAACACCATTTGTAGTGAGAGGATGATTTCCTGTAGGAAATGAGAGAGAAATCCACTGAAGAACAATGGTGATAGTTTGTGGTTTTTTAATTTCCTGTTATTTGAACAGACCACTTGGCAGTGCCCTTTCAGTATTTGAATGTGAATTTCTCTTTTATCCTTATGAACCCTTCAAATTCTAGGCTGAGGTCCAGCCTTTGAGAGACAGAGCAGAGACAATTGGAGAGTCAAGAGATGTGGTCCTGAACTTCCCAAGAGCTGAAAAGGGTGTTGAATCAGGTTTCTGATATGGAGATCTAGGCTTAGAAGCAGCAAGACACCCAGGAGATGGAAGGTAGTCACCTGATTCCAGCTGTAGTTCTTCCACTGGAGAATACAGACCACTGCCAAGATGACAGCAAGGACCAAGGCCAGAATGCTGGGTATTCCTGTGGCTACTCCAACCACCCATGGTTCATACTAACTTACAAAGAAAGATAGCCCAGTCAAATGCATGCAGTGTGGTCCTTTACAACAGAGTTAGTAGCCAAGCGAGCGGCTACCATAAAACAACAAGAAAAGCCAATATGAGGAATAAACCTGAAGCCCTGGATCAAAACAGTAGCTTCCAGCCCAGCTGTACTGTGAACTGGGGTGGACAGGGGAAGCAGAGGTTTGATTGCAGAGGGAAAAAATTCCATGTAATCAATTGCATTAAAAAATGAAATATACTCTTACCCCAGAAGAGCAATCTGGCTGGACAGTTGCATTTCCAGATGTCTGCGCAGAAGTCTAGAAATACATGGTTATAGAACATATACAAAAGAGTGTTTCATACAAAGCAAGCAAGGGGAGAGTGAGCAGCTGCAAGACTCTAACAACAGCATGTTGTAACATGGTCAGTAACACATGGAGCACCCAGCTACACTCCAAGGTCATGGCCTGTACTTGCCAGTCATAAGCAAGAACCCAAATTCTGCTCCTTCCAACAATGTCCCTGGCTGAAGGGAAGGAATATATGTTTTTCCTCAAAAAGGGGCCTGAGGTTGAAAAAAAGCATGTACAAAGCCTGTACAAGAGATAAGTACAAATATATCCCAGAGAAAGTTGGACTCAGAAGGAAAAGCAGCACAAAGGGGAGTGGGAAGCCCCAGAAAAGATTTGTGTTTGTAACAGTCTGCTCTCTGTCCTTCCCATGGCACTGGAGGCAGCTGCCTGCACAGCCTTGCCTAGATGCATGTGCAGGGCTCTAGCAAACCTCGTGTGCCCAAACACAAAACCCTCTGGCATTTTCTACCCATTGCAAAATGTCACACTCAGCTCCAAATTATGAGGCAGCTCCAGCAAAAAGTCCACCACACAGGCAGTGATGACAGCAGGTGCCTCTCTTCTCCCCTCTCCCAGACTGACCCACCATCTCAAGCTGATATTGCTACAGCTGAGAGCTGCAGGACCCAGCATCCACCTCAGACAGCCCTGGGGAGAGGGCTCTGGGAACAGGCCAGAGGTTGAGAGCTGAACATGTCTCCTCAAAGGCCACAGGCCAGATGGGTCTTCTCTGGACCCTGCAGATAACAGATGCTCTGTTTAACAAAGAATAGCCATGATCAATACCCACATCTACAGTCATCTTTCAGCAACTCAGCAGTCAGAAAATTGCCTTTCCCCATTCTGGGGCAGGCTGTGACTGGACTGATTGTACACAATGACTATGATTCAGCAGAAAAAAGCAACCCACTGATTCCTGGCTGGATAACAAAGCAGTGAAATGCCATTGAACCCTGACTGGGAGGATGCAAAACCAGAAAGGGTCTGTGCATCAGAACAGAGACTACATTTCACAATATAGCAAGCAGGAAGGTAGGATTAGAAATACCAGTTCTTTGCAGGCCCACAACTTTTGGTGGAGAGAGAAGAACCTTGTGTCTTTTACCAAAGAATTGGCTATGACATGTATCTTAATTGAGTGTCAGGACATGTAAAGGACCGTCTGGTAACTGCTGTGATGGCTGGTGTCCTGCTCCCCTCACCATCCCCTCTCTCACTGTGAGAAAACAGAAATGAAATCTGAAACAACACACACATTCTCTTTGGCAAAAGGAGCAGGAAAGAAGTTCTGTTGCATTACAGGCTTAGCAAAATAACTTCTAGCTGGATTTGATAATTTTTAAATAAACAGGAAAACAGGCACAAATGCAGGAATCTGGGGACTTTAAGACTCTCACCTTTCTTTATTGCTACAAAATACCATCAGCATCATTAGGACAGTCTATCAGAAGATCCACATCAACACTCACTCATAAAAGCAGAAATTTCTCTTCCAGAATTCCACCCCCCAGCTCCTACAGATAATGTGATTGTGTGCAGCTAGCTGATCTTCACCCTAAGGAGTGTATTTACCAAATTTACTGTTGGATTGTAAAACCATGAGAATGACTCTGATGTCTCCTGTAGAGAAATAAAACAAAACCAAACAAAACCCCCAAACAAAACAAACCAAAGCAAACAACAAAAGCAAACCAAACCAAACGAAAAAAAAAAAAAGAAAATCAGAACTGAATATTAGCAATTGGGAGATGCTTCTGCCAGGTATGGAATGGGGAGGGGTGCTTCTGAAGTGACTGGAAATGATAACATGAGAATATAGTAATTTGAGCAGAACAGGGCAGGCATGCTAGTTACTCCAGAGAAAACAAAAACTCTGTCATGCTGTTGAAGATATGAGGAAACATGAACTGGTTTGCCTGAATTGTTTATACCATGTAAGGCTTCTGAGTAGTCAGGGGCCTTATTGTTTAATTACACTGGCATTTATGCCAACAGCTCCCAAGTGAGAAAGGGTAAGGCTGTGTAACCCCACTGCAGTTTGGGAGCTGGAGTACAACAGTAGCTTGTAAACCAGCAAGGACTTGCACCTGCAACCTTTGAGTCGCAAACTAATCTCATGTGCCTGCTTCTGTAGATTCAAGGACAGATGAAAACGACAGAAACATATTAACTCCTTGCTGACCAGATTGTTCCCACACATAGGAAGGGAAGTATTCAGAAGAATCTCTGTTAAATGTGCTGTCTGTCAGTTAGATGGGATATAGAGACTCTGCCATCTGGGAGGAATATAAAAGACGCTTGGAGACAGTTGAAAGCTGCTCTTAGCCTCTTTTGCTGGTGCAGCATTACTGCTGGAAGCAATACTGGGCACATTATATGGGGAGCTCTATGGGCAGCTGAGGCTGCCTGCAGGGACCAGTGCTAGTGATGAGAATAGTACTGAGAAGAAGCTTAGCTTCAGACATGGATTATCGGGACAAGCAGTTGCAGGAGCCTCTCCTATAATCCAGGGGCAATTAATATGCACTTCTGTATGAAACAGCTCCTTTAAGACACTTACGTGAGAACACCAGTCAGTCCCAGAAACGTGTAAGAATTAAATAAACCAGAGAAAGAGCAAAGCTGCTGAGGTCTCCCTTGCAGCTGAGACTGGTGCTCTGCAAAGCGTCAGGAAAAGGACAAATGAGCTTTGGTTTACATCCACAAAAAGCCAGCAGAGAGGGAGCTGGCAGAAAGCTGTCCTTTTTCTGCCTGCAGAAGTTCTGTTGCCATGCACTGAGGAGGGAGAGCCTGGTTCTTCAAAGTAGGAGGTCAGTGCAGTGAAAGCTTGTCAACAGCAGGTTGTGGAGAAGGAAGGCTCAAGATGCAAGTGAGTCATGAGAGATTTGGATCAGTCCAAGTTCTGTAGTCTAGGAGCAGGGCACAGCACTACGTGTTGAGGACCGTAATCCACTACAAAGTCAAAGAGGGGGTGAGATTACCAAAAGATCCAGAATTTATCCTCCCATTACAGATACCAGCTGGAGATTTGTTTAGAAATGCGGCCTTTATATGCAAACAATGAACACTGTACTGGAAGTTTAACCTTTGAACAGCTTAGCTACGGGACTGCAGATGTTGTGAAATGCCTTTTGGCATGCAGACACAGCTAGCAATCGGCCACTGAGTGAAAAGGATCTCTTTCAAATTCTGCTTAGAGGTACAGGTACTGCTGCATCCAGGCTGCCAACTGGGAATGAAATATAGCAGACATTTCTCACCCAGATTTCATACTGTGCCTTCCTTGGACTTACTCACTAAACCACAGCTTTGTGAATAGCTGATTTGTTAATTTGAGCTTGGATTTTCATACCTGCCCCTTCTCTGAAACTGTAGATTTATTTCTTTCTTCTTGGCTAAAGACAGTGCACTTAATGAACTTCATTATTATTTCTAGGGCTGTGCGTGCAAGTTAAGTGAAAGTTTGAACAGAAGGAGCCACATCAATAATATATTTACATATGGTCACCTTTCTCAGGTCAAGTTCTTTGTGAAACTACATTTGTGTATGCAATGGAATAGGTCTGCTACTCACAATAACTTGATTGGTAGCCCTTGATTTGAGAAGAAATGTTTTTCCTAGCTTATTCTGTCACCAGGGTTAAATACTTAGTTTCTTAAGGTGGGACACAAGAAGATAGACCATATAACTTCTTACTTAAAGGAAAAACCTAGTTCTGCCCTTAAATCTCCTACAGGTGACTTGCAGGGCAGTGGGTATTTGTGCTCTCTTCTGACTTGAATTACAAAATTCAAGATTTGGGATATCCTAAGACTTCGTATTTGGAAACTGAAGTGTCTAACCTGCTAGCAAGCAAATACAGAAAGCCATAGCAAGACACTGAAAAATAGGCTGTTTCTTTCAGTTGTCCCATGGTTTAAAGCCAGTGTCTCAAGTTACTTGCAAAAATGGATCAGTAAACAAGTTTGTATTTAGCCTCATCAGGAGAGACATGAAGATTACGATTGACCTCCAATTTAGTTACTTAAAAAAAGAAAGCAGAGGATGCTTCTAATCCTCCTGATTAAAACTCCTGACCATTGCTCTGAAATTTCTAAATGTAAAGTGAATGTAATTAAATATTGTGAGATCTTTCTATTCCTGCACTGCTCCTGCTTTTGCTCACAGATTGCCCTCACTACTCCAGTAACTTTTAAGGGGTTCTGAGTACCAGTTACTCTGATATGAGTCAGGTAGGTTTCCCGACAGCATTGACTGCCTGCCAAGAGCACATCTTGGGTGAGAGAAAACCTTTTACTGCAGCTGAGGGAAAACCTAAACATTGCAACCCTTCCCTCTCCCTTCTTGCCATTCAGTAACTCATAGCATCCTGCAGACCTGGAAAGAGAAGGAGAGACCACAAGGAGACAGGCCTCTTCCCCAGCCAAGTCCACATCACTGGGACCCTGCATCTCAGTGCAGAGAGCCTCTCACGGAAGGGAGGGGAGTTGGATGAATACAATTAACACACACCCGAAGATCAGGTGCTCTGGATTTACATCTCAGTTTTAACACAGATGCTTCCACCTCTCAGCGTCAACTGTCCAACATACAGATAATACTCCCTTTCCCCTAGCTTTTCTTGCACTTGCTCAGACTGTGATTGCTGATGGGCAGGGACCACTCCCTCTTTGGTGCCTATACAGCTCCATGGGTAACAACTCACCAGTTCTTGTATGGAGCTGGCACAGGCCATTCACTGGGTAGGGCTGAGGAAGAGAGACAAAGGGAGATCCCAAGGGGACCAACAGGGGGAAGTGAGAGAAGACCAGCAGAGGTTAGAGAGATCAAAGCCATTAATATATTATTTCTGTTTGTATGCCATTAACAAGTAACTTTGTGCTGCACTCCCATAAGTCTTCTGTTGATCAGTGAATGCTCATGGAATTAGTTCATTATTACATTTCAGAGGAGAATGTTGCTTTAGCCCAGAGTCAGCTAGCTGCTGGGAGAAGGGAGGTTTTACTCTCAGCCACTCTCACCTGGCCATTTTTAAACAGATACCAGTGTGTTTCAGCTCCCAGGACAAGAAATCTCCTGAAGGGTCCACTTCATGATCCAGGGCATCAGTCTCCTCTTTGCTCCAACTGTCCTAAGACCAGGCAATACCTCCAGGACAGAAAAGCTGGGGCAGATGTTAAAATCCAAGCAGATATCTGAACCTATCTGTTGCACCATAAGGAAATGCACAGCAAACAATCAGCTTGACTGATCTGGTCAGGGCAGAGAATGGGAGGGTTAAACACCCCAGGGAGCTTTTCAACCGATAGATAACCAGTTCAGTGGCCTCACCTCTTCTGCTCTCTGACGTCCTCGTCCTCTCACTGCTTCCATCCAAACAAAGCCAACCAACTCCTACTCACCATTTTGCTCTTCTCCCCGAGAAGTCCCTGCATGCAGTAACAGCAGACTGCCCAATGCTAGGGTTAGCACTCGTTTTAAGATGAGTTTCTCTTCCTCCTAATACACAAACTGTGGACCTGCAAAGAGGAAGAGATGATGGCATTTCTCTTGGGCTGACTCAGACAACCTGGCTGGGTCCCAGCACACCTGACAGAGCCAGGTCCCTGCCAGGGGCAGGGTCTGGTATGTACCTGGGAAGCTGGGCTTCAGGGCACTGGAGACTCCACCTCTTCTCTGCCAGATACACGGCAAATAAGAGCTCCTGGCTCCAAGAGTGTGCTTAGGGTGAGCCACAGATCAGCTTGAGGGGAATCCTGCTTTTGGTTTCTAAGGCTAGCACCTCGTCTGCCAGAGCACCTGCTGGAAATGTCAGAACAAAGTGAAGGATTTCTGCTGGCTTAATGCTGAGACCAACAAGCCTGTCTGGTCTGAGGCATCGTTCTTTGTCTGAAGTGAGTTGTGTCACTGGGTACTTGTGTTTTTAAAGGATGAAGAATCTTCTAGCAGACAATGGATATGCCCTTTTTCAACTCACACACAGTGACTGGATGGTCTTTGGGCACTTTCTGGAAAATTAAGTCCTGTTTCTATAAGTAAGTAGAGAAAAAAGAGACTGGCCCTGTCACAGCACTGGTGGCAGACAGTGTGGAAAAAGATGTTAAGGGAACATAATAGTTGAACAGTAGAGAAACTACAAACCTGCAAAAGATCTTTACAGACGCAATAGATAGATCATGCACACAGTAAGAACCTAACTCGCTGTAACCGCAAGTGTCTGTGTGTTTCTTTAACAGTTATGACTCCAGTTCATATCCCACCTTCTATTTTACCTCCCATTTCCTACCAGCTTCACTTGGGCTGCATCATTTCTAATGTTTCAACATTGCTTTGCTCTGTAACTATCTGTGTGACTGAAGACTCATGGGTGTCATTTTGGAAATCATGTCTACCTACTGTCTTGACTGTCAGCCTCTAGGTTCATTCCAGGGTCATACTGTGCCATGGTACTCTGATGCAGGAGGCTACGTGGGGATGCATATTCCTTACTTCATATCCGTTGCTGCTTTGCCTTTGGGAACAGCTGGGAGGAAATTCAGTCACCATGAAGGTTTGGGTAGCTTTGACACACAACAGGAAATTTTCTAGGTGGTAGGACACAGATGAACTAGGTATGTGTTGGGGAAAGAACACAGACATGGCTCTTAGCAAGCAGGGTAGCCATCAAGCACTAGACAGAAAGAGGAAGAAAAGCATTTTAGGTTCTACCTATCGGCATTTGGCTGCCATGGTGCATGGACCACAACTCTGCAATAAGGAACATCTGCCTCATGCTTATCCTGCTGTCCTTTGCACAGGAGTTTCATGTCTCTTGTCTTTGGGACCTTCTGATGAAGGCCATAGCCTGTAGTGTAGCAAATGAGCCTCATCCTTTGAGGGATACTTATGGACTAATTACCAGATCCCTGATGTTTATCACTGCAGATCTGCGTCTCAGCCCACTAAAGCGTGAGTGCGGAACACGAAACAACGATGTAGCTCTTTGGCTGAACAACTTGTTTTTCTGCCCCACTTACTAATGCTCTCTTGATTGCAAAAGCAAGACAAGCCTAAAGGCTCACAGGAAAGCACTTCCTGCAGAGAGTAAATCCCACCTGGTATTAGCAGAAGACACAAACAACAGTTGGCAGAACAAGGAATATAGTAACAAATTTCCTCTCCTTGAAGAAGTGGAAAATGCATGCATACAACACAATGTGCAACTGAATCCACAGTCTTTAATGAATACAGAGACTCACTCACTTGTTCTGGGCACAGGTACATTTATGATTGCCCCCACACCCTCCTCTCCTTCCCCTCTAAAAAATTATTTTAGTTAGTGAAATGTAAAAACCACACAAAGACCAGAATACATACACACACATCAGAGGGTCTGACATTTTTTTTTTCCTTAAGAAAATTTCACACGTTTAGAATTATCGACTGCTAGGTCCAGTCAGTACAGCAGAAATATTCTACATAGATCATTGGTTGAAATGCACAGTACAACAGTTGCGAGCACACTGTCACAAGAGACACCTGGATGAATGCTAATGAGTCTAGTACATCTGTCAAACCACATTGCAAGCATCTGAAACAAACCAGTCTGGGGTGGATGGGAAATTACCAGAACAATGAACAGAGATGTTAAAGTACACGTCTACAGCTGCTACAGTCACTTTTCCCTAGAGCCATTGCTGCCACTACGGGGTCAGGAAACTTGAACTGCTGCTTGCCACCTGAAACTTTGCTTCTGTTTCAGAGGCACTGATGTCACATTTTATTTCCAGACCATTTCCATTACAATTTCATTGTAATTTTGCTTGAACTGGAGCAAGGAAAAGAAGGACAAACACACACCTCGTCTAGCAGTGCTCACTTCCCCAGACCTGCATGGTCAAACAGCTTGAGATCAGAGGTCTTGCCTGTAAGAAAGCCTCAAAATTTGAAAAAAAGAAACAAAGCAGAGCTAAAAAAACCCCAAAACACAAACAAAAAACCAAAACCAAAACAGAGATAACGTGATTTTATACAGCCTGCAATAAAGCTATAGTCAGTG
The DNA here is from genome assembly GCF_003945725.1 of Corapipo altera. Lineage (NCBI taxonomy): Eukaryota > Metazoa > Chordata > Aves > Passeriformes > Pipridae > Corapipo > Corapipo altera. The sequence goes on along the minus strand of NW_020885004.1, from coordinate 1,093,819 downwards.
GTACAGTATTGTTCACTTTACATTTATTAAGGCTTTGACTACTGGTCTTCTACATGCACATTTTATATACATATAATCTTCCGTGTGTGTGTATAAATTACTTTACTTTTCTTGTTCTAAGCAAGAAAATATTTTCATGCATTTGCTTCTCCCAGTATTCACAATACTTGGACCATATCCTGTTCAAGGATTTCTGGAGAGGGCTGGGTCTATTTATTATCCATCTGAAAATGCCCTAATCTCCAGGAATGTCATTTGTGCCTGACAGTGGCGTTGGCCCCATACTTCTCCACAGCCGTACACCAGAGAGGAGGTGTCATCTCGGAGCCTGACAGCACATTGGTTATGTAAACATAGTAATCCTTGGATTATAAATACTTTATTAAAGCTAACACACCTCAGCTTTTAGCTCATAATTGCCCATGAGTGCCTTAATGAAACATTCAAAATAAAGTCTTTTTTTAACTCCCATATCAATAGTTCAATTACGGTGGTTCCCCCAAAAGCGCAGTTTTCCCTACTTTTTTCCCAAAGAAGTGTTAATTCTTCAAGCCTGTAGTAGCTTCCATGAGCAAACAAGAGCATGTCTGAACCTTATAACCCAAAGTGCTCTAAGTCACCATCTCACTTGCACCCTTGCCATGAAATTAAGAGACTGGGCCATGCACCGGTGAGGAACGAGGAGGAAGCAGAAACCAGAAGAGCTCTTCTGTTCCTAGTCCCATGCCTGCAGGTTGCATATGTTTGACAGGTTCCCACAGCTCACCAGAGCTGACCCGTAGCATGGCCTGTGTCCCTCTGCCTCTAGGACACGCAGGCTCCCTCTGCCCCAGCATTCCCTTCAGTGACATGCTCCAGCTAGCTGATGTTGCAGAGCACTCCTACGTGTTGGTGGGCAGCCCTGGGGAGAGCAGCTCAGCCGTGAAAAGGAAGGGTTCACAGGGAAATGGTAGTAAGCAAAGGAAGCAGTGAAAAGAAGGCTGAGAAAGCAGGCGTGGGTGGAGTGAGGAGGAGAGAGATCCCTTATTTAAGATAAGGCCTGGACTGCTGCCACAGCTCTCTGAGCTGCCTTCCCTGGTGGTGTAACTGGAGCATACTCTCAGCGTTCCTGTTACTAAGCTTTGCCACCATCACAGAGTCATGTTTTGCATTCCACCACAGCATTGCCATATCAGCCACCACCTTTCCCTTGGGCACTGCATCGACCGAAGTATCTCCATTCAATGTACATCATGACAATTACCACTAATCAGACACTGGGCCTGTCTCATTTACTGGGATCCAAGTAGCTAGCAGCCCTAAAAAGACTGTCCCTGTCCCCCGCCTTGCTCTCCACTCAACAATAAGCAAGACAATAAATAGAAGGGACAGAAGGAGTGATGGATGTCCAGCCATCGGGTTGTTCTCTTATTGCACAGAGTATTTTGGGCTGGTAGGGGAAAGTGGGTGGCTCAAAAAGTCCTTTGAAGAAATCCTACTGGGTATCTGTCCACATCACCTGCACCAGAAAATATGTTCAGACAGCTCATGTGGGTGCTTGGGAATTATCACCTAGAAACAAGATATGCAAGAGACGAAGGCTTTTCTCAATTCAAGTTCAGTCTTACTCAGCCTCATGGCAAGTTGTGCAAAATACAATGTTTATGCCCTGGTAGGTATGATTAGAAGACAATTTTTTGGTCCTGGGTATGTTAACAAGAAAGGGTCATGCTAATAGTTGCAGAGGCAAACCTTTGAGACTGGATTTAGTTTTAGTTACAGAAAATACTGTACACTGCTTTTGGCCAGGTGCACAGAAGCTTTAAAAAAAAAAGGACAAAGATCACAGTTAAATGTCTCAATCTTCATATGGGGAATGTCTGTGAGGAGCAGTCAAACTACTTTCTCATGTGCAATGCATCCTGAAATTTGGTACTTATGTATCGGGCATGAAAGCCTTTCTTGTTGATGGTGTCATCTGTGTGGAATCGAATCATGATGGAATCCCCTGCAGAGTAGATTTCTTCCAGAGGCTGCAGAAAAGGAAAGAAGACAGTACATAGTGGTCAAGTCTACAGACTAAATAACTGTCTGCACTATGATGATAGAGTTTAAGCTCACAGTGAACATGGATTGGCCAGTAATTGTGAAGACTGAGCGCTCAGTACCTCCTGCCCTGATCTGCCTTCCTATGCATATTTTCCTTGACTGATGCCAGTCCAATCTACAATCCCAGTTCTTCCAATTATTTTTTTCACAGGACTTTCTGGATATTCTTGTTCCAGTTTTCAGGTTTACTCTAATTTGCCATTATCTTTTCAGGAAATGACACAATACAAACTGGACCCTGTTTGGCAGCTGAGGCTCTCCCAGGGTTCATTAGCAGCAAAACAACTTAGGTACTTATATTTCATGACAACTCTGGTTATCTCCCACACTGTTGTGAGCTGCTACAATGTCCCTGTGCTTCTCTGCAGGACCAACACTTTCCCAGCCATTCTTCATTTGTCAGTGTGCAGGTAGGTACATTACTACTCTGCTGCCCTGAACTTTTTCAAACTCAGCTGCTATGCCTTTGTTTATATTCCAGACCATTTCCCCAGTTTGTGAGGACTTCTTCCATACCTACTCCCTGACTGTCTCTCTTTAAATTCAATAAGAACCTTCTCCATTTCATTCCTGAAGTCCTAGAGAAATCAAACACAGACCCTCTGATTTTAAAAACCACACACCATCACTCATGCTAGAGTCACTCCTGTTAATGGGGTTGCAGGTAACAGTTTAGGAGACAGCAATGCCATTCTAGAGTCAACAAGCAGCTCTGTAAGTCCCTCCGCTGTTCGCCCTTGGCATAGCATGGCCACAACGTAACCTGGCTTCAGGCAGCAAGTGACTGAGAATGAAACTGCCCTTTGGAAGCTGTTTCTCACATTTACACATCACTTTTTTGGCAGAGCTGGGGCACAGCAGTGCAGCAGTCTTGTGCTGCTGTACATGGCCCTGGGCTAAAAAGGGACCGTCCGTCAGTACCATTTTCCAGCCAACTCTGTGCATCAGATAAAATGGCTGTGATCTCCAGCCAAAGGGGAAGAAGCAAAACCCAGTCAAAAAGCATTCTCATTACCAGTTTGTGACAGCTGCCCCTCTCCAGAAATCGTATGACAGTATTTTTCTTTGCCACCCCCAGTGATCCCTAAGAAATCACCACCATCATGGCTTACCCCTGAGCCACAGAAGCGTCCCAGACGGGGTGCAGTGCTGTCGTAACCATCATAAATCTCCATGTAGTCGTACCCACAGTCAGCCTCCTCCTCAATCTCGAATATCTGGAATATTAGCTCCACCCCATAACCATCTTCAGCTACAATCACCCATTCACAGTCGGCTTGACCTGGGTAGTTGTTGTCCCCAAACTGAGCATGGGAATATAGCTCCTTAGTTCGTACTTCAGCCTTTAAGAGCCCACCACACTCTGAAGGAAGAAAAGGGCACAAAACAGTCTCTCAAAGGCCTTACCTCATAAGAAAAACTCATCCCACTTTTGGGCCGGTCATGAGCAGAGAAGACCTCCAGCTTGAAGTACAGTAGGGAAGGTAATTAAACACTGCACCAAACTACCATAAAACAGTGAATTCTCCAGTCACCCATGAATCCATAGACCCACAAAGCTAAAAGGAGCTTGGTTCTTTTGGTACAGAACACGCATGGAAAGAGGTGACCAGTTTAAACTGGCAGGATGGGGTTCTTGACACATTATATTCTGGGAAAATGTATTGTTTTAGAAAGCAACTGCTTTGTTCTTTGCACTTGTCCTGTAGCTGAAATTCTGACCCCAAGTATTTTGTCAGCAGGAAGTTGAAGCGCATCAAAAAACTGGGGAGCAAAACAATCCTTTTCTGCCCACACAATACACAAAAGTAGCCCTGTGTTTGTGCAGAAGGGGTATACTTTAACAAAGAGTTTTCTGCAGCCAATGAGGAAGATGCCTCTTCACCAGTCTCTCATGCACTGCCACTCAGAGCACGTTTCACCTGTTTACAGTGGCAGGGATTTCAAAGAAGTGAATGTTGGTACAACACGCCCACCTCTGGGCTGCCACAGATAAGAGGATCAAGCTGTGTGTCCACAGCACAGCTCTGCTTCTACCATAATCAATCTAATGTGGGCCTGTTTTGTGTGTGGGCCAGTAGGTGGACTAAACTGCACCACCCCCTTTTCCGATGGGTGATGTGGAACAGAAGGGATTGTTGCTGAATCAAACACCTCCAATTTAAACAAAAGAGCATGAGCAGGAATGTCCAATACCAGGAGACCTCTGAGTTGTTGTGGAAACTGGTATTTTGGTATTGTGGCAGCAATGGTCTGGGAACTGAATATACAACCAGTTAAAGTTTGGGCTAAGCCTATTTGGGAGAAAAGTGTGTTTGGTTTTGCCTAGTAAAAAAATGCAGTGAGACTTGATGATATCTTATGGCACTGCAGTATTGGCAGACAACCAGCTTACCTGTGCTGTGCTTTGCCTGGAAACCTCTCCTTTGCACAGAAGCATCAGAATAAAACCTGAGGAACATCTTGTTGGTAGAAGCCACTACAGGGTCTGGTTTCTTGCTGCCACAGAAGCGGCCAAGGATAGGTGACTTGCTGTTAGGTCCATCATACATTTCTAAGTGGTCATAGGCACACTCTTGGTGCTGTTCAATCTCAAATTCATTGAAGGTCTACAGCAAGAATATGGAGAATTAAGACAGACATCTGTAAATCTGAGTATGCGATTTAGCAGAGGATGAAATGCCAAGTGAGAAACAGATCAAACAGTGCATCTGTCCCACTCCTCCCACAGAACAGTGTGCTTTCAGACAAGAATGATCTCAGGGTGGCAGAGCTCAGAATTCCATACCATTGTGCCATGTTGCCTTAGCTTTGCTGCCTCACATAGGTGCATGACAAGTTATCAACTGCAAGCCTTATAAGCATTTATTTTTTTCCACTGGGAACCCTGCCCAGCACACCAAATGGGCTGTTCTTCAATATTACTTCCACTGAGCACAGGGATTATTTCCCCCAGTGCCTGGACCATCTGCACAGATTTGGGCATGTCCTGTTATTTCCATAAGGCCATGTTGTAAAATGGCCCTGATGCCCGCTCCTCAGAGGGGCTGGGGACCAGCTCAGCCACTACCTTATTTACATACCATCCCAACAAAGTGGTTCACAAGGAGAGGTAGGAGTGGGAGGGCATGTTATTGCCTGTAAATGGAGGGCAATACTCCACAGTTGTCATCTGCTGGAGTATCCTCTAAGCTGCCTCTCCCCTCCTGGTGTCTCTCTTGAGATCTTCTGCCCTTTTGCAAGCCAGGGCAGCCTCCCACAACACTCTCCTCCAAGAGCCCCAGACAGGACCTGTAGGCATCAACCTCCTGCTCACACAGTGGTGGTGGGAAGTCACTTGAGCTCCTCACAACCCAGCCTGCTTCTCCACTCACAGTCCCACTCTCTGGTTACTCACCACTTTCACTCGGTGGCCAGGTGTTGCAGAGATGTCCCAGGTGCACTCTTTCCGGCTGGGGTACTTGTCAGGCCAGTTGGGACTGCTCATCATTCCCTCCGCACCACTCAGCTTGTGCTCACAACCAGCTTGAAAGAGAGAGAGAGAGCACATTGAGGCAAGTCTCACGTGGGAACCCTCTACTGTCCTACATGCTCCTCTCTGCCCACTGAGACCCCTCAACAGGGCAGAGATAGGGAAGGCTTCAGTCAACAAACAAGACCTTATAGTATTACTGCATAGTTCTGGTGGGTTTGTCCTATACTTTTTTGAGCTAACCTGGCAGCTGGTGAAATGGACCATCTCATTCCCCTGGGCCTCATTGACCTCATTTACATCCTCACTCCCTAATTATTCTCCTGCTCCTCCATCTCATCTGCCCTGCTCCCAGGGCGATGATGTCATCCCCTCCACTGTGTTGACTCTGGTGCTATCTCAGCCTCACACTGTTTTGCCAACTTGGAAAGCTGAATCAGCTCATAGAGAGATCAGACAAGGACTGGAGACAATACACAGAAGGGCCATGGCAGCACAGAGCAGGGGTAGTGGTGCAGGAAGAAAGGTAATTTTGGCATCAGCAAATGGTTAGATCAGCCCATCCTTTTTCTTCTGACTCAAACACAATAATTAAATGAAGCAGCAGTGACCAGTCTAATGGTGATGTCCCACAACTGCTCCTTTTGCTAGCCCAACTTCTTATTCCCACCCTGTCTCCCCTACGGTGATACAGAGGGCAAGACTAAGGAATGGGTCAGCCCCCTACCCCTTTTTCTTGGGCAGTTTTTCAGCTAGTTGGGGCTTTTTTGGTGCCCCAGTCTAGTACATTGTACAAACTTCCTGCTAACACAGGGCAGAAAGGACCCTGAATCAAGCCATGTTTGAAGTACCTTGGCTTTTCTGAGAGCAGGAAGTGGGGACCTTACCTTCTTTACAGTCATGGCCATTTTCATGCAGCATGAAGCCATTTCTGCACTGGCATGTATAACTCCCAAAGGTGTTGATACATTCGTGCTGGCAACCACCATTGTCTTTGGAGCATTCATCCTTGTCTGGGCAGGATCAAAACAACAAACACTGAGTTGACAGTGAGACAGACTACCACAGTCATCAACTGGGAACCTCACACCCAGGATGGCAGATAGCATTAGTCCAGTCAGCTTTTTAGCCCAGATACTATTCTCTTCAATTGTCTATCATTTAATAAAATACATCGCAAATGTATTTTATTTTATAATGTCAGTTTAATAGTTAAAGACTTCTGTCTAAAAGAAGCAGTCCCTCATACTTTTAAAATAGAGTCCAGGGAAAGTATCACATAAATTCACTAGCTTAGGCAAAAATCTACTGGCCAGCCTTTATATTTTCAAGTTCCTTTGTGCCCTGATAAGCCTTTATTTTTAAATAGCTCTGTCTGAAAGCACGAACAGCCAGATAGGAAGAAGATCTAAGGTATGAGCTGCCCTCTGAAGCTGAAATATGCCCCAGTGGATGTTCAGGACTCTATAGTCCTCAATCTCACTGTTCTGAGCATAGGATCTGCTCGTAGTTTCCAGTTCAACTTAAATTATGAGCAGTTTATCTCCATTTTTTCTTGGGACAATGCCCTCCCTAGATCTCATTAACCCCATCTGTCTTCTCACTCCCAAACATACTACCAGATGAAACATACCGACCTCATCATTCCTCCTGTTAGATTTAATAAGTCAAACCCCTAGCCCTGATTCTACTCTGCACCTGTCTTAATTCAAGGCTGTTTTGCCTGATCATCCTCCGCAAAAATCATTAATACTCTTTGGTCTCTGCTGAAAAGACAGCATGAAATTGAATTTCTACTTCCAAATGACATACAATTAACCTCCAGAACTGCCTGCCAGCAAGGTCCATCACTGACACAAAGTATTCAGAACAGAGGATGAGGAACTTCCACTAGCACACACTGCTTTGATGGGAATAATTGCTGTACAGAACATTACTGGAAATTTTCTAAATCTTCTAGTTTCATAGGAAAAAGCTTTCCTTTAATGACTCTAGGGACAGAGATAACTTCTAGAATTGGGTTCCCCATTGTTTCCTGCTGTGGAAAGACTGGAGGCATCGATGCAATCCATGCATCTTGCTGACACTACACTATGAAACTGGACCATACACTGCACTGAGAAACCAAGATGAAGGTGACACAGCACAGAGCAACCATACTTTTAAATGTAACCATGTCAGGTTCTGCCTGATCTAACAGGAGGTTGAAGAAAATTCATCAAAACCAAGAGGTTTGGTCAGAAGACACAGCTAAGCAAGTGAAAGGATACAGCCACCTACCAGAGAAGTAGTGAACTTTAAAGCCTTTCTTGGAGACCGTGTTGTCTGATTTGAACTCCAGTCTCATGTTGTTGCCATAGGATGTGATTACTTCGGGCTTCTCTGAGCCACAGAATCTGCCATGTAGCTTGGAGTCAGAAGCCAGCTCACTACGAACCTCAACATAGTCATATTTACAGACCTGACAAGAGAGAAGATTTCTCAGCTCTGTGGACTTGGAACAGAGAATTTCAGAGGAAGGGGACAGAGGCTTCACTGAGAAGGAACAGAAACAGTCTTGTACTCAAACACACTCCTAACTTCCCCAAAATCTCCTTTGTCAGTTTTCTCATCCCTTCCCTTGTTGCTCTGATTTTAAAGCATAGTTGTGTTTATCAGAACAGCAATGGTTCCATTTAATTTAGCTAAAATAATTTAGCTTATCCAAGAGCCTGACAGTGTTGAATGAACTTCAGCAGCCCAATGAATTAAGGAAGTGCCACTGCTCCCATTTACAGTGCAGAAAATGAGACCTGAATGCTTTGTTCAACTCCACCCTGCCCTTGGCAGGACAGAGAACAGCCTCTTTTACTGGTTATTTCATTTATCCTTGAAGAACTCTACTTTATTGTTCATTTCCAATTATTTTCCTGCAAAGGCAGTACTGGGGAAGTGGGGGATGGTACATTAGGGCTGGAAAATACCTACAATTATGCAAAACTGGTAGAGAAAAGAAGTCCATTGTGCTGGTTTTGGCTGGGGTAGATTTAATTTTCTTCACAATGGCTAGTATGAGGATGTGTTTTGGATTTGTGCTGAAAACAGGGTTGATAATATAAAGATGTTTTTGTTATTTCTGAGCAGCACTTCCAAGTCAAGGCCTTTTCTGCTTCTCATACCATTCCACCAGCAAGGAGGCTGGGAGTGTGCAAGGAGTTGGGAAGGGATACAGTCAGGACAGCTGATCCTAACTGACCAAAGGGATATTCCAGACCATATGACATCATGCTCAGTATATAAAGTGGGGGGAAGAAGGAGGAAGGGGGAACATTCAGAGTGACGGTGTTTGTCTTCCCAAGTAACCATTACGTGTGATGGAGCCTTGTTTTGCTGGGGATGGCTGAACACCCGCCTGCCCATTGGAAGTAGTGTTTTTCTTTGCTTGCTTGTGTGGTTTTTGCTTCATCTGTTAAATTGTTTATCTCAACCCATGAGCTTTTCTCACTTTTACCCTTCCAATTCTTCCCCCATTCCACTGGGGGGAAGTGAGTGAGCAGTTGCGTGGTGTTTAGTTGCCAGATGGGGTTAAACCATTACACGTATTTATAATAGAACAGCTTTAATCCTTCCACTCTATAGAGAAAGCTGATTCAGACTTCAAGGAGAACAATCACTGCTATTTGTGTCATTCTGCCTTACTCTACCAGTAAGACAGAGCCTCCTCTTCCTTGTACCCCAAGGATTTATCCAGTTCTGAGTATAGCCAATAGTCCCACCTCTGAGATGCAGGGACTGGTTACGTACATCATTGCCTTCCAGATCAAACACTTCGAACTGCAGAGAGATCCGGTACTGGGCTGGAGCTACCACCTGCCAGACGCAGTTTTTGTTAGTAGGGTATTCCTTGGGCCATCCAGGGCTAGTAATGGTCCCATTGAGCTTGGTGATGAAGCCCCCACAGGCAGCTGGAGAGGCAATAAATGAACACAAGGTTTACTTGGTTCTGTTCAGACACACAGATTGGGCCACAGTGTTCACTAGGAGATGAATCAGATCCGGGTTGGTGGTACATTTCAAATCCCAGCCTCCAGAACAGGTTTAAAATGCTGGCAACTGTGAAGAAGACAGAAACCTCACCTAGCCAGTGAAATATAGAATTAGGCTATGTCCCTGAGAGCCACCACATAAGACTGATCTCCTCTTTAATCTCTCTTCTTGGGCTTACTGTGAATCAGTTGACTTGACATGCACAACACAGTTTTAAAGGCCAGTTCAGTAAATTCACCTACACTCAGTGCTACAAACCTTACTATTTCAAGTTGATCAGTAACGGAACAATTATAAGATAACAGAATCCTAGGGAAGACACTGTCAATTCTTCAGAGGCTTATTATACGTGGACTGCTTCTTCTCTAGGGAAAATAAATTACAAAGTCAAAGACTTAGCTTTATTATCCCATTTCCTTTAAAAATTTAGGACATCTCAGGTTCATCCTCTTTTGGGAGGCAGGGCTTTTACCTCAAAGGAGTCAACCTCAATTTGCTCTTTTGCTGCAAAATTCTATTTGCAATGAAGCATTTTTTATCCTGTTTTTTCTTGCTGTTTCTTGAGAGTAATGAGATATGGCCACATCCTCAGAACCCACAGGGACAAAAGCTTTCTGTGTCTTGTTCCCAGCACCATTTTGCATTAAGAGAACTAACCCAAGGGAGCAGCTTCAATATAAATAGTGTAGCAAGCATATCTGAAGAAACAAAAGCAATTTACTCTGTTGTATATTGCTACATTTTTAAAGACTATCCCACAAATGAAGTTTAAAACAGGAGGTTAAGAGTGAAGTTCAAAAAACGCTTGCTAAGTTATAGTGGTTTGCCCTAGTTATAGTGCCTTGACCACATCATACTGGTTTGCTCAAAATTGCAAGGAATTATTAAAAAAAAAAAAAAAGACAAAAGCCTTTTGCACACACCTAACTCTGCCCTCACCAAGTCAACAGCACTCTTCCCCAGGCAGTTTGACAAAAGGAGAAGTCAGGGCAACCTGGATGACTTTGAGAGCACCACTCACAGGGTGTGGAGTTCCCTTCATGTCTCAGCTGACAGGCAGAGCTATGAGACAAGAACAATGGATGGATTTTCAGCACATCAACAGCTGTATTGTTGGCAGGAGCAAACACTTGTTGCATGAGATTAACAGTATAAATAGAAAGCTGACACAAACAGTTTCTATTGAAGGTGTGGGGCTTTTTCTTCCATAACAGAGCAGGGGAATTTACTCCTCAGTATAGAGAATATCTGTTTTGCATGCAGACAAAACATTCGTATTTTATTATATAAAGTAAATTTTTTTCAGAAAAGAAAAATCAGCTTTAGATTTATATACTTTTAGGCCATTCAATGGTTAGGTTGTAATGCCTACACTCCCTTGTGCTGTACTGTGGGAGATCTGGTCTGAACAGCAATCTCTGGCCATGAAGGACAACTGGTTTTAGGGATGTTTAGCAGTAGAGAATCAGAGTATTTTCAGGTTTTTAACCAAAACTTGTTTTTCAATGGAAGATGTTGACAAAAAGAAATTTTTCAGGTGGCGGAAAATAAACTGAAACAAAGAGGATGTAGAGGCAAGGAAAATCATCTCCAAAAACTGTTAAATTTCATTATTAGCCATAGTACCCATCCTATAAACAGATGCCTCAATCTGTAAGTTACTTACCTTCACAGCTCTTTTTATCAGCTGTCAACTCATAGCCAGGCTCACAGGTACATTTGTAACTGCCCAGTGTGTTCTCACAGTGCTGCTCACAACCACCATTGTCCGGCAGAGAACATTCATCCATCTCTGTCAGGAGAAAACCAGAACAAGTCACACTTTCTTGACCATCCAAACTTCATATTCCTCATGCAACCCTTCTGTACTGAAGGAACAGAGCAACAGCTGCTCATCTGAGCCCATGGAGTGGGCACTGCAGCAAACCTCACAAATGCTAAAGCACTCCTAAACATGAAACCATAAAGGACTACAATTGCTGTTGGTACCCACTAGTGCTTTTTCTAGACAGGAGCAGAGAAACAGAGGCTCCTGTAAAGACTTGACTGCCTTTTGTTCTCATTTGCCTATTTCTTTGTTCTGTTTGGTTTAAGTTCCTTATGCTCTTGAGTGACAGAAACCAGCCTATTATGGTGCCCACAGTAATGGAGCTGAGGGAGGTCGTACCCCACGGAACAGGGTGTAGCAGAGGAGCTGGGAGGACATGCAAGTAGTTCTGCCTTTTTATAGACACATGATGTCTTGCTACCCTGGGCTTTGAAGTCAGGCTCTTCAATCACATCTCAACAACTTGAACTGACATTTTAATATACAGATAGCCAGATGTACTGGCTTTTCATCCTGACTTCTGATTCCACATGCATGCCCTAATAGATGATTTTATTAACATGGGGTAGGTTGGCCTCAGCTAGCAGCCAAACTCCCACCCAGCTGCTGGTTCACTCCCCACCCCCTCCCACTCCAGTGGAACAAGGGAGAAAACAGGAAGAATAGGAGCAAGAAAGCTCCTGGGTTGAGACAGGAAAATTACCCACCAGTTACTGTTGTGGGCCAAACAGACTCAACTTTGGGGAACGTAATTTCATTTATTGACAATTAATATAAATATTTGAGTACTGGTTTTGGTATTGGGATACAGAAGCTGAAAACAAATATACTAAAATACTTATGGAAAACGGCTTTCTGCTCCCCTTTTCTGGCTCAACTTCACTCCAGGCTCCTCTCCTCCTGTTTTATATCACCACAACTTAGTCCCTTCAGAAAAGCCATGAGCATGCAAAGGCAGGAGGAGATGGGAAGCCACACTTCATGCACAACTCTGCTTCTCCTTCCTTCTCATACTTCCCTCCTGCTCCAGCATGGGTTCTCCACGAGCAGGGAACATTTGCTCTGCCACGAAGCACCCCTACCTTCTCTTCCTGTGACCTTGGACTTACCTCTGCTGTTTTACATTTTTTGTTCCCTCCTCCTCTCTCTCCCTGTCATTTTTAACCTATCTTAAACATGTTTTCACAGAGGTGCCACCAGGCCAGCTGATGGGCTCAGACTTGTCCTGCACTGGGTCTGCTGCAGAGCCAGCTGAACCATCTGTCTGGCACGGGGCAGCCCCTGCAGACCCCACTGCCAACACCTCGACACTTACACCCTATATAATGTTCCCGTAACTCTTAGTGCTGTGTAGATGAAACAGATTAGATGTTGACTATATTATCACTGTAGGTCCCTTGCAGCTGAAATATTCTATTTTCTTCTATTGATAACACTGTCTTCCTGCAAAGCCTTCCTGAAATCGGGAACCCCCACCGCAACAGTTCCAGTGCAAACAGACTTTATTTTCTGGTTTTTGTTTGTGGGTTCACTATGAAGAAAGTAGAGTATTTCTTTGCTGCTCTTTTCTTAGGTATAGGTTCAATAGTTCTAATCTGGCTGTTAAATTACTTGGTTGAGAAAAAAGAGTGGCTGAAATTCCTATGATCATCAAAAACCCCTGTGATCAGTCTTTACCCTGGGAAGGACATGTCCTGGATATGGGCAGGTATATTTTACAGTGTTGTTTTTCCTCTGATATTTGCCATGAAGAAGAAAGGCACAACAATGTGCGTGTCAGATAACCACATCACTACTAATACTTCAACCATATACAAAACAGGCTTCAGTGACACAAACAATTTGTTACAGAAATGATGTTAAGTAATAAAGAATAATCCTGGAGCCTTCCCTTGAGATGCACCTGATGGGGTGGATATGAGGTAGTTGCTCTTCATATCTTCCTGACATTGCCTCTTGGATGTGACAAAGGCTTACCCTGTCTGAGCTGTTTGTAGATTCATTTTCTCTGAAAAGTTAGAAGTTACCACTGCATGTTCTCATGAAGCATAGCATTCAATGCCATCCTTAACTCTGGTTTTTTTTTTAGTTATTTCCTTTCATTGTTGTAATACATGTAATTGAATATCTATTAATTTCCTAATTCATTAAGGCAAAACTGACCTATTGCTTGGTCAGATATGGGTGGCAGTCTGAAGAGTGCCTGCAGAGCCATCTAATTTGTTTCTTTACTTTGTTCATGAAATGTCTGATAGTCACAATCCCTCTTGATATGGAGGTACAGTTTGCAGACTTTAGATCCCACCTTGAAACTCCACAGGTACAGGAGTGTCTACCCGGGTGTGTCTACCCAGCTTTTGCACACTGACATCAACTCTGCCCACAGTGCTAGCTGGCTAGAAGTTGTGTAGCTATGCCTACTGTGATGCTTGGTCCAAGCAAATGCACTCTGCTCCTCAGCTGAAGTTACCGGCATGGACTTACAAACAACCTACCCATCCAACAGCTACACGGTTTCTGGTTCAAATATGTGACATCTGAGCAGACACTGAAAGATCTAGTCTGCCAGCAAAAACTACACAGAAAATATCTGTGTCTGCAATTGTACTACTGTGCATGTTTACACATTTTTACATAAAAAAAGAATAAATTTATTTCTCACTATCTGTATCACAAAGAAAGCACCCCAGGTTCAGGTGTATAACTTTCTTCCCCTACAAACTTGCAGGAGAATCTCAGATTCTAGGGAATAACTTGATGTGTCTCCATGTAGTGCTAATCCCTGAAAGACATTCTGCCACATTCAGCCTTTGCTGTTCACTCCTGAAAGCCAAAATGTCTTTAGGAAGAGGTACTCCCTGTGTCTTTATGGAACCTGAAAAATTTAAACAAGGAAGTCTAGACACTGTGAGAGTTGTTCAGGGACTGGAATTAAACATCACAGTATTTGCAATCACCCTTTGTCACAGATCTCTCAAATGTACAGGACAATGTATTCTGTAAATTAAACTTTATTTAACTACTTCTTTTTTCTGCACTTAAGTGTATGGCTTAAGAATTACACATGATAGATTATGAAACCTCATTACTTGAATGGTGAAGAAGTGAATTCATGTGATAGACTAATCTCAGCAAAGGGGATTGAGCCCTGACAGGTTTGTTTGCTGTATTTCTTAATGAGCTCATGAACTAAATTTTAATTCACAGAGTACATTCTCCTGCAAAATTGAGAAATCTAAATGGACCATGACACCTTTAACACAAGACAAAAGTTAAAGCAGAAATAAATAAAGGACTTTTGCAATCCAAATATTGGCATTGCAGCTATTATTTCTGTACTATTGTCACTGAACCTAAGAGAAACATGACTGTCTACCTTGCAGCAGTTCTGCACATATTTTTCCCAAGCAGTTAGATGTTCTGTTCTTGCCTCTATCAAGTCACCAGGATGCTGGTAATGGACCAGCTCTTAAAAAAAGTAAAAAAAAGGTAAAAAAAAAATCTTACTCATATTCACATCTTCCTGAAGAGAATCTCAGTTTAGGAACACATTTGTCTCTTAAAGCACTCAGATTTTTTTTCTGGGATTCCACTTGCATTCAGATTTATCATCTCTCCAGAGGCTTCTTTTGGAATAGAACTTAAACATGCAGTTGTTTTTAAAACCCTTTGTGCAGTATTAGTACCTTATTTGAAAATGTAAGTGTCCCCTGGCATGGCTAAATGGAGGTGACATTCCGTCCAGCTGTGCTACACCAGGTGTTAGTGCCTGTGCTGATACTGGCCCAGCAGGCTTTCTTTCTGTCCTAATCAGGGAGGAGGTGTTCCTGCCTCAGTATCAAGCAATTTGTATATAAATTTGATATTGACAGTTGCACAGAAAAATCTAACAGCTCTTAACTACAAGTAGATACAACGATAATTGGTCATTTGGGGATGGCAGTAGTTTAAGGGATGAATCGTGCTCAGCTTTGACTGTGAGAGGTACTAGATCACATACCTTTAAAGAAATTTGCTGCAAAGCCTGCTTTATTGATGGTTGCATCAGATGCAAACTTCATCCACACTTTGTTTGAACTGGATTTGATGTCTTCTGGCTTCTCGTAGCCACAGAAGTGGCCGATCAGTGGGCTGTGTTCAGTGAGGCCATCCCGGATCTCCAGGTAGTCATAAGAGCATGCATCGTGCCATTCAATCTGCAATAGGAAAAGTGTGTACCTGTACCTTGCTAGTATGGGTTCTTCAAGCCTGGCTAGTTCCCCAGATAGACTTTGGCCAGAGATCAGCTCCCCAGACAACTGGCTACGAGGTACTTGCCTCATGGCTGCCACTGAGCTTTCCTGCAGTTGGAATTGCATTCAAGCCTAGGTACATCTCAGTTCCACCACTATTTTCTGGCTATCCTCTAGTGAAACCCAGACCCTAACTTTCTAAAAACTGCTTTTTCATGAGAAGCTGTAAGAAACAGAGCTGAACAACTGCAAACAAAAAGGTTTAGGAAACCG
Organism: Corapipo altera; assembly: GCF_003945725.1. Lineage (NCBI taxonomy): Eukaryota > Metazoa > Chordata > Aves > Passeriformes > Pipridae > Corapipo > Corapipo altera. The sequence continues at coordinate 1,077,900 of NW_020885004.1, read as the reverse complement.
CTGCAGGGTCACAGCTAGGAGCTAGTGGTATCAGCCCTTTACAAGTAACATGGTAAGTGTACCCAGGCTTCAACAGCCTATGGGATAGATGGGATTTATGCACCAGCTAAGGTCCTGTCCACTCCTGTCTGTGATATATACATCAGCTGTCAAAGACAAACCACTGGGAACCTAACTAAGAGTGTAAGACATCCTATAACCAGTAGGAGAAAACCTTTTGTGAGCTCTTCAAAGCCTGTTTGCCATCTGGGAACATGATGTTTCTTTGGGGAGTCACATCCTTCAATCTGCCAAGTCCCAGTGACATGAAAAAGAGATTTTTGCCTGGATTGGGACCATTTACTTTCATTTGACTGGATGAAAATTTAAGGACTCATGAGTCCTTATTTAATGTCATCAACACTTTTGAGTCCCTTCTAATTATATTTGTCTAAAGCAACAGTTTTTGAAAACTCATCATAAAAACCTGGCTTCAAAATCTCTGAGCGAACTTCTGGTGAGAATAAATGACATCCTGAAGTAGTCAAAAGATTTAAAATAAATTATTATTTACACCACTTTCTTCTTAATTTTAAAGGACCTAAAGAGGCAAAATAGTATCTGTAATATAATATACAATAACATTTCTCACCTCAAAGGCTTGGAATGTAATTCCTATGTGAAAACCCTCAGAAACTGTGATCTTCCAGATGCATTCTTTGGAAGGTCTGTAGTCATCTGGGTAATTGGGAGACTGGATCTGTCCAGCATCTTTGTGAATTTCTCCACCACAAATAGCTTCATAAAAAAGAAACAGCAAAACCCTGAGATTGCAGGTTTTTCCATAGGTAAAGCCTGCTCCTAATTCAAATCTGTATCAATATCACCTGTTATACAAAGGCAACCCACAAGTCATGGAGGTTTTTACAAGTCTAACATATTGCCTTAGTGACAGTGTCTCCTGTCTTGCTGTGCCAACGTCCTTAGAAGATGAACTCACTGGGACAGAGAATTTTTATGAATTTGTGTGTTTCATACTCCTGGTTGCCTTCATATCTGCTTGAAACCTGCTAACAGCTCTATAAACCAAGAAAAGTTGGCAAAAAAACCCAACAACAAAACCCAAAAATTAAAAAAAAGTTGCAAATCTAATCCAGCCACACGATGGCAATATTAACAAGCACAAGTTGAGCTGTTCACCACCAGACCATCAGGCTGACGGCTGTGCATGAAAAATTAAGTTTCAGTGTCAAATGTGAGAATGAGTAAGTTTAAAGACCAAGAATAGAAAATTCAGTGAAAATCTAGTTTTATAAAAAACTGGTAGAGACATCAAAGACAATAACAGTTCAACAAAATTGTCTGCAAGACTACATAAGAAATAAAGGTAGGATCACAGGCTAAAACCTGTGTTACCCCATGATGCATGACACACATGTCTACAAAAGACATATGAATGTTTTGGTTGTATTCAAAGTCAAGCAAAAAAACACACCAGCAGTAAGTATAAGAGACATGGTACTGCAATGACACTGCCAGACATCAACCATCCTCACCCTTGGGTTCTCCCCACAATGCATTGTATTAGCAATTCAGAGGTGGGTCTACCTATAGTGTCCTGGAAATTGCTTGCATTGGGTAACACTCTCTTGGTTTTGCATTGTAAGCTGTTAATGTAACCTAGTTAAAAGCACTGTTTTATTAGTGCAGTGCTACAGGCTTTCTTAGAGAATCAGTGTTAAAACACCTCCAAACAGTTGCACTGAAAAATTCAGCTGCAGAGCACAATTTAGATTGCAGTTTGAGTTCATACATTCAGAGCTACAAGTGGTGCTTGAGAGAAGCTCTGAGGGACTCTTTTAAAAAACTGTCTCCCCCACCTAACAGAAAGAGGACTATGAGAGCAGAGAACTGACCTTTTTTTTTAAGAGCCATAAAACTGACAGCCAACAAATAATATTTTCTCCATCCACTACAGTAGTTCAGACAACTATACTTGGAAAAGCCCTGCTGCAAAATGGAGAAAACATCTGCTGACAGAGCCTGAGAAGGCAATAATGATGCCAAATTTCGGGCTGCCAGCAGTGCTGTAGGACAAAACTGCCAACATCTTCCCATCTTGAATCTTATGAATGAAAGGGGACAGAATGACTGAACTAAGAGGACACTTTCCCTACGTTATCTGTCATTTAGCATCAAGTAATTCTACCACAATGTGGCTACAATGCTTATGCCTCTTTCCTCACATCTTCTGAAAACTCTCAGTCCAAGACTCAGAGGAATCCAAATCCAAAAATGAGTCCTCACCCAAAGAGCTTCCAGTAAAGTTCAGATGCACGAGCATTTACATGCACTCTCACTAAAGCAGAAGACAGAGAAGCAGAGTTAAAACCCACTTTGGTTTTTTTAGTATGTGAGGGAGGAGTTCAAAAGAAAAAGAGGAACTAACAGCAACACAGAAAGATTTTGGACAAAAACGGATAAAAAAATGAAACATTTATGGGCAAACCCTCCTGGAAATAAAGATTACCTTTATTGCCTAAGCACAGAAGTCACAAAACAGCTGAGCAAGCCACCTGACAATGGAGGAAAGAAACAAGCCATTACCAGAGCTTGCTTTAGAGGGAAATAGAGATTAAGGAAGATTTTTAGAAAATCTCCTATTTCAGCAAATAAATTATGGAGAGAGATGCAGATAATCTTACTACCTGCTGCTCTGACAAGAGGAGGCTGAGTTAAGAAAAGAACTGTGCAATGTGCCATCACTATTTCTGTTGTACAAGCTGGTTTCCACCAGTCATGCTCTGTGCTTGCTCTCAGGCATAGCCATAGATTCCATACCTTTCCAATGGGAAACTTCTTTCAGCAAAGGGATACATAAAACACCAGTCTTGAAGAGGCAGGAAAATATGAACAGTTGGAGTTTGTTTGACCACTAGATGCACATTCCACTTCCAGTTGCTCTATTCAAAAGTCAAGTGAAGCAAGTATTGCTTATATTTACTGAACCTTTAGGGATCATTTATCAATCAACAGGAAACATAGGAATTTATCAAGAGAAAAGAAAGTCACTTTGCAAAGTGACTTTGGAATGTAGCCAATGTAAATTTTTTTTTCTTCCAATACCAATTAGCAATATTAAGCGTGATGCCATATACACTAGTTTGATCACTTCTAATTCCAGGAAACTACCATAAAAGGGGTGTTACAAACCACATGGTCCAAGCAACAGCTGCTTTTCAGAAGAAATATTAAAAAAGGAAAAAAAAAGAAATCAGTCAAGCTACCTCTGTCTCTGGGGCAACAATTCCTGCAGAAACCAGATATTTCTCCTGTGAAACAGATTTGTTAGTCCCTTACTGCTGTGAAATCCTCATGTGCTTTATTTGCACTTCCCCAACAGTCCCATGTTTGCTTCACTTCCCTCTGTTAGTATCATTATTCATGAGTTTATTGGACACTTGGGCACTGGGCTTCCAGCATCATACTTGTTCCTGTGGCTGAAGAAAGATGATGATGCAGTACAGTCAACCTTAGTACTGCTGACAATGCTGGTACTTCTAAGAAAATGCCTGTTGCCCACAGAACAATGGAATCATTATTGTAAAAAAAAAAAAAGCATATATGGAAAAGGGATGTTACTGATTTGTAGTGACTGTGGCAGTATTGCTCCTCCTCTGAAGTGGTTCATCATCCCAGTGTCGTGCAAGTTTCTAAAGTACCTGACCTGTAGAAGATCTGACATGCTAATTTCCAATCTTCTGTAAGTAAAACATACAAGGGAGAAACAAAAGAACAATCTTTGCATTTGAGAAAAAAAAAAACCACCCCAAGACAACCTGTATTGAGTGATATAAAATGTATGGTCCCAAACAGAACTTTGCCTACTAAAACAGTGAAAAAAAAACTCCTGCTACACCCCACACTGCTGCTTGCAGGGGTTGGTTAGAGTAAACAGAACCTAGCCTATGTACAGAAGCTTGCTTTGTGTTGCTCTCCTGTTGTGCCCCCCCAAAATGTGATGGTCTTGTTGGAAGATCCATGCCTTGTCTACTGAAACAATGCACAAAATCTGCCAATTTCCATAAAAACAAGAGTATGGCTGTATCTAACCACACAGTGCAGCAGAACTCCTGCTAACCCATAAACTCCCTGCATCCTGTTCTTCCTGCTCCATACAATGTGACAGACTTCTAGCTAAGGGCTGTACCTTCATAAACCACAAAGAAGCCTTTCCCCAGGATGTTACTGCTGCTCCGGAACTCGATCCACAGCCTGCTGTCCGTGGATATTACTGGTTCAGGAATCTTGTCACCACAAAATCTACCTACAAGGCAGGAAAGAGACAATCAGGATCTTTGTGATCTCCTGGCTGATGGGTAGCACAGTGCCTCCAGGAAGCAAAGAATCTGTGGTTAAAGGAGCTGTGCTTGTGGAAAAGACCCTTTCAGTCCCATCACTTGTGCTTTTGAATAAGTTTCTGTGTCCCCCCTCCATTAATTCATATTCTTTTCAATTATGAAATGAATGAAAGTTCTCTTCAGCTGGGAGCAGAATCCAGTAGTCACAGATGAAGCTTCTGTTGCCCTGGTAAATTCAAAAGGGCTCATGTTTTGATCACATAATTGGGCAAATGAGCTTCAATGAACTATCCCCAGTCCTTCCAGAGATGTTACATTAGGGAACATTCTTTCCACCTGCTAGGCCTTGGAAACTCCTTCAGCATTTTGCACGCAAGAGTAAATTGTGTAAGTCAAGCCAAGGGCAAGACATGGCCATGCAGGTGAGGAAAAAACTCTTATTCTCTGCTCAACTTCTCCCAGTTAAGCTTCTGCAGTCAATTGCTTTCAAGAGAATGAGACCAAGAGCCTTTTTGGTCCATGGTTCCCCCAGCAATAAGCTCTCTGGCACTCACCAGCATTGGCAAATACCCAAACTCTGCAATCAAGTATGAATCCTGAAGCAGATCAGCTGCAGATGCATCTTCAGCCCAAACAACCTCAACAACCCCAATTTGGTGCTCCTCTACCTATTCAAGCCAGATGCTCTTCACAGAAACAGAGCAAGCACCAGGTATGCCCTGATAGTCAGGAACCTGCACTTGGGGCAGGAGCTTGCACAGCACAAACATGGGTTTTGACTTCAGCTGACACCAGCACAGCTATACACTGAATTCAACATGGTCTTGGCACCCTGTCCAACTGAATCCCACTGGGATTTAGACAGAGGCAGAGAATACTTCTTCAGGTTGAATTCAGTTAGGACAGTGGTAAGAGGGATCTTGGCATCTTTGAAAAACCCCTACGGGGTAAAAACCTGGTTAATGCCTTACCTGCAATACAGCCTCTTAGTTTCCATTACCTGGCTGGGAATGGCAGTTTCACCACCAACTTTTTTCTCTTGCAGAATCACTCATCCAAATATTATCTTGGACCCAGCTTTACTCAGCTACTATTGTACCCCCAAGCTGTCCAGTACTGTTGGGGTAGCATGACAACCAATGTACCAATAGCATCTCCCATCTCCACTCCCAAAGGCAATGCTAAAAACAGCATCAGCGCTGCAAAGCTCCTTCCTCTAGGGTCACTGAGCAACTGCCTCCTGGATTTGGACTTGGAGTTTAACAGGGGTGTCAAGAAGAGGAAAAGCAGATGAGGAACGAGAATGAGCAAGCTCCTCAGAGTGTGATAAAGGGCCCATTCATAAAAAGTTATACACCATTTAAAGGCTGGGTTTTCACACACTTCCCTGGGAAAATATGCAGCACACATGTATTTTTTCTCTCCACAAGAAGCCTGTGCTTTCACAATTCACACTAATCCCCCTCCCCACCCCCTGCTGAATTGCCGTCTGTCTGCCTCTTCCGAGCTAATTTCATGGGCTCAGCCCCATGCGGGAGCCATGGCCACTCATGCAATGTTTCCTTCCAGATGGAATCACTCCCAAGTCCACCTGCACTAGGGGGACAGGGAGGTGCTTGGCTTCTGAAATACCTTTAAATTACTCGGCAGAAAAAAAAAATAACGAGGAGCTAAGTTGCAGCTGCTGGAGCAATGTTACCTGATGCACGTGCAGCAGAGAACAGCAATAAATGCTGCCAAATCCAAAAGAGGCAGGAAGCAGTAAAGCTGGCTGTCAACTACAGTGAAAGGTAGGCCCACAGAAACCTGGAGACCAGCACGGCTTCAACCTTAGTACCTCACCTGGTACCAGGGCTAGGATGTCCAGTAGGGTCAAGGAGAGCACCCAAACCTCCCTAAACCCTCTGACCCAATGCTGACTGTCCCAATCCTGTGCTGCAGCATGGGGCACAGCTGCTCTAACACAGCTGGGGATGTTACACAAGCTGATTACTTCTTTTCTTTCAGGCAGAAGGGGCTGTTTGCAGTGCAGCATTTTACATGTTTGGGACACCAAGGTTAGGGTATGAAGTCAAGATCAGAGCCAATGAAAAAGTAGGTGGGATTCCTGAACCACTCAGGGTGACAGAAGACTTGCAGTTACAATAGCAGGAGGCAGAGGAATAGGGAGGATACAGAGGAGCTGCGCTTCTCAGAGAACAACACAACTTCTTTGGGAATGGGAGCAGGAGCAGAGCAGAGTCCTTGCACAGTTTGACATCCTAGGCATGGTCTAGCAACTTCCCTGCTAGGAGTACAGAGGCTCCAAGTACAGAGTACTGTGCATTTGTAAACACAAATACTTGAGAAATAATGGCAAGAGTTTGGGTCAGGAGCTGTAGTACAGCTGCTTCATTCTGACTGCCTGACAATTCCACCCCGGACTTGGGAAAGAACAATAATAAAACTCCGGAGACCACAGTTTTAGTCCCAGCCAGGGCCCTGACTCACTTCCCTCCCTGTATCCTTTCTCAAGCTGGAAAAGGAAGGAACAAAATCTTTGCTACCAAAGGTCTTGGAGTATGAATCATTTGGAGTGAATATAGCACACAAACATCTCTGGATGGAGACATTAAGGGATGGCCAGTGCACTGGCTTGACATAGGGTCCTTCCGGGTAAAGAAAGGTTTGTTTCTGTTTATTTTCCCCACTCACTCTCCAATGCATCAAGAACAATACATGAAATGCAATTTAAAATGAAACAGGTACTCGCCCAATAATGGAGCCTTTCTCCAGTAGCCATCACGCACCTCCACATAATCATACCAGCAAAGGCGACTTTTAAAGAGGTCCATTGATGTGAAATTTAACATAATCTGAAAGGAGAGAGTACACATTTCTCTTTGGGGATGGAGTTACTTTAAAAAGATCCTACAGATTGTATTTCATCTCTGCTACAGTGCTGCCTAAGTGAGTATGCAGGAAAAGACAGTTGGGCAGTTGGTGGGATTTGTACATCAGCTTTCCTCAAAAAAGGAAGGCTTCTCAAGGTATTTTAATGAAACCATGACAGTACATGACAGCCAATAACTCTTTACAATCAACTGTAATTAAAAGTCAATGCTCCTCAGTTACTAAAAACTACTAAAGAAAAGCCTGTTTGGATTTTTAAAATTAAAAACCGAATCTTTGTTTTTCAGCAATGTGAACATCATAGAGAAAGACATTGTCACAAAACACACTTCTGGGGTCTATACCTTCATATAAATGACACTTGTAAGAAAAATATAATTTTGCTGATTAGGTTCCACATTCTGACAATCAGACTCACACCATCACAATGATGCAATTGGGTTTAGTGGCTTTATCAAGCGCAGTTTAGCATTAAAATGTTATTACTTCAGCCTCCTTCCTCTGTCACATGGATCACAGGCCTTGGTCTGGGCCTGTGGAGGTCACCGATGGGGTGTACTTGTATCTTTTTCTTCACAAGATTTGACCCATGTATTCATTTACATCCATAATCTGCCACAGAAATGTCATTAGACTAGAATAGATGTTCTCTCCCAAAGTCCTGACTGGCAGTCCAGAAGGCAGTCTGCAATGATGTCACTCACTTTTTTCATGCTTCTGCAGTTTTCTGACTTTGGACAGCAAAAGGAGATTTATCTGTTTCTATGCAGATGAATGCTACAAGCCCAGTACCTGTTCTCAGCTAACACCTCAGTGCTACAATGCTGCTTTGTACCAATCACTGCATTTGATTAAACAGGTAAGTTGAAGCATTCAATCTGAAATCGATGATTTATTTTCTTTTTTAACATTAGTGGCTCAGCATCCAAACCTACACAACTCTTCTGAAGAGGCTGAGAAGCAAAGGCAGAGTTTACAGTAAGATTCCACACCACAAAACTCCCAGTGCCACAGTTTACAAACTGGGATGGCTCTTGGCCCTCCTGCCCCAGTGATGCTCTCCCTGCAGCTGATGGCAGGAGCCCAGCATGGCATGGAACTGGGCTTGCAGGTGACAGAACCAGATCCTGCACTTTGTCCAAGTCTTAAGCATGTGTTGAGGGTGGTCCTCAGCAAAGTCACTCTGCTAAGGAGCTCCCAAGCTGGACTGTGCATTCTTGCAGCCTGGTATGGCATGAAAGGCCTGAAAGGCTGGTATTACTGGATTAAGGAAAGATTTCATTTCTACAGGAAGATCAATAAAACAAAAAGAGCTGAGAAGAAGGTGGACAGGGTGGGTGATTGATGCTCAGCGGGGCTTGGCATTTCAAGGCGGGAACTGGGAGTTCCCTGACAGGCATATTATGCCTGCGTGATAGGGGCAGGCCACACATGTCACTCATGGCTCCTTGGCTCCCTTAAGGACCCCAGATGGCTGGCACATTTTATCTAACTCATCTGACTGGCACCTGGCTTTGGAAGGTGAGCTCAGCCAGAGATAGTAGGGGATAGGAAATGTCCATGCAGGGTTCAGCCTCAAATTGAGAGTGAGGATCAAAGATCAACACACAGTCCAGACCTGGGAGAAGGTTCTGCTCCAGCAGTACCTCTCCTCTCCTCAGGACCATGTATCCCTCACTCCATCTCTGGGAGGACAGCACTGGTGCTCGTGAGCCTTTCCAGGTTCCATCTCTGCACCCCAGGCATACAGAGATCTTCTGGCAGCTACTAACACTGTCATCACAGGCAAAATCACATGTGAGGGAAATGCAGAGTACACCTTGTGCTGGTGTGGCACCTACCTTCTCCCCTGGGGTCACCGAGATCCTCCAGACACAGTGGGAATAGGAGGGGTAGCCATTTGGAAAGCCAGGGGCTGAGAAATTACCTGTTGAGTCTTGCAAGGTCTCTCCACAAGCTGCAGGAGAGGGGAAAAAACCTGTCAAAAAGGAGTGACTCTGAAAGACCTCAGGGTCTACCAAAATCTTTGTGCATGGCTGTAGTGTGTGGGTTGGTGGTTGGCACTCTAATGATGCTCATTCATGGTACTGGCCAAAGGTCATTGAGCACCTGAGACCTTGCCAAAGGGGTGATGTGAAATTTGTCAGAATTTCTAGGATAGAAGACGATCAGTGAAAGGACATAGGGGAAACAGCTTTTAAAGAGGCCACCCTTCTTCCTTCATCTTCCTTCCACGTGCCAGCACTTTCAGGTTTCCACTAATCAAATGCAAAGTATTAACCCCACCCCACCTCACAACCCCACAATTGCTGGGAGCAAATCTGTTTTCCCTTCATTACAAGCTGCTCAATGAAGTTCTCCTTAGTTACCATTGTTAAGTGTCTTTTTTGGGGCTAAAACATCCTAACAAAAGCAGGGCAAGCCCCACTGCCTTCATGCTTTGGCTGCCCTGCACCTACCCTGCAATCACAGTGCACAGGACAAAACGTGAGCACAGCAGCCCATCGCTCTCCCAACTTCCCATTTTGTGGCCTGCTGCAGCTGATGAAATGTAGATCCCACAGTGATTTTCAGGAAGCAAGGAACATGCACATGCATATGCTCCTTTAGGGAACCACAGCTTCCAACATCTGGGAAAGCTGTGACTACTGTAGTTCCTGCTCTCTGAGCCAGGAAGACTGAGCCTGAACGAAGAGTGACCATCTACATCTGCAGAGCAGCTGACTGGCTAAGTGGGAGGATCACAAATATCAAAGCTCCCATTTCCTTCAGAGTGCTCACTAGACACATCCAAATACCTACTGCAAGATGCAGGGACCTTGGCTTGCCTGCTTCCCAGTCGTTTTTCCAATTTCATAACACACAAGCTGCCCTTGATCTGCAACTTGGTTTCCTCAGAGACGGTAAGGCAGCCCCCAAAAATCCCTGATTAAGCAGCAGTGCTTTGAAAGATCCGACAAGGCCTTTCTTTTCTCATGGAAATGCCAGAGGTTGTTCCTCTGCTTGATGCTATCACACGCTAATTTTGCAGCCGTGATTACATTTAGATGGGCGATTACATTTAGATGGGCAGGTTGGAAGCTGGAGGTGAAAAGAGACTGATCCCATTCAAAAAGTTTGGTATCTTCAAACAGGGGAGAAGGAGTTACCTAACCACAGTTTCTTAATTTCCCTAAAGAAGTCTTATACACAGCCTGACAGATCAGATTAGATGAACGATAGGTGGGGACACAAAAAGGGGTTTTTTAATAATTATTTTTTTTAGAGGGAATTCCAATCCATAACTCACTGAGATAAATGAATGTTCTTTTTATCTGCTCAAAAATCTATTTAAACAAATATGAAATGATAAAGAGAGCTCTAAATCATGGGAAACACATACAACATAACCATAGTGACATAGGGGATTATCACTCTCAGCTGAACCAGAGTGAAGGTTTCCAACAGCCCAGACTTAATTCTCGTAAGTGTAATTACACAGCTCCTGGCAAGACTGAGTAATTACGGAACAGGTACTATTCCATCTACTTCCAGAGACTGGTCTGTTGAAATATCATGAAAGGAGACCTATCTAACTATCCACCCTTGCAGAGGAAACTCCCTAGACACACTGGGAGAGGCTGGCCTTTCAGCATGGAGGAAAGTGCTTGCTTGCATGTGCAGGGGGAAGCATGATAACAAGCAGTGCATGTTTGTCTGTAGAGCACAGTCTCTTGCAGAGCATCTCAAAAAGTGATACGACTGCACTCCACTTAGTAGCAAAGAAGCCAGCAGGTCCAATAAAGCCACTGTTTGGTACTTCTGGGATCGAAGAAACTGAGCAGCTAGAAAGCAACAGAGGTGAAAAGCAAAGTAGAAAGGTGAATGCTTCAGAATTCATTTGTAAATGAAGTAGCTGAGTGACAGACACTTACAGCTCATCAGCTGGTTACTGGTACACTGCATCTATTAGAAAACGCCCAGAGGACTGGAAGAGATGATATAATGCAGGACCATTCTCAATTAATAGTTTGACCATTCTCGGTTTATATTTTAACCATTCCTGCATGGCCACACAGGCCTCTTTCCTTTAGCTCAGCACAAGGTAGCAGGATGAATTTTTTAAAAGCCTTTTGTAGAGACTATAGTCGTCAAATCCTCAACCATGCAGCCATAACAAATCTAGCATTAACTACTATGTAGCAGATTGCATCTTGCCTTCCACAAATTCCTTCAGCAAATTTCATATTGTTTCACCTGGCTTGGCACTAACTTTAACCCAGCAGGTATAAGCTTTGGGGAATTAAGAGCAATTTAAACCAGCAGGGTTTTAGAATGGACAAGCTAAGCAAGCCGTAACTGTAGCAGCCACATGAGCTCCAATCTAATGAAGTTGGAGAGCCCTGTTTCTTACAACAGACACAGCAGTTGTTCTGACTTGTACCAGTGCATACTTGTAACTCATCCTCCATCATACTAGCCCTTTTTTTGGAGAGATATTATAAGGTATTCTCAGATGGAGACTCTCTTTCTAGAAGGGAAGCTATCTGCCATTCAACTTCTGAATGATGTTGCTGCACTTTACCTAAAAATCCTCAGCTTGACTAACTGAACAAAGTGTCCTCAACTTAGTCTCATTCAGACCCTGCTTGAACACACAGTTGAAGTCCTTTGGTTTTGAACTCCCCTGCTTTGTATTTTGCAGAGCTACAGAACTTTTCAAGCTACAGATTCAAATGGCAGATGAAGATGTTAATGTCATTAAACATACTGTACCTCCTTTCAGGTGCAACCTGAGTATAAATTTTGATGCAAAGAGAAAAAGAAAACCAAACCAGAACAACAGATATTTGAAAAAAAAAATTGGTTAGTAGGCTTAAAGCTCTAATCATTTTGCTGCCAAATACGTTCTGAACTGCAATAACCTCTGCTAAACCTTTGTGGAAAAAAATAAGTAGGAAAGTTCTACTTTGCAAGTGGAAAACTTGAGACTCAGAAGGGTCCTCATTTTAAAGAATGTTGTTTTGTAGCTTTTAGTTTAACTTTAACCTCAGGCCAAAGTGGCTTTTCAGCTTGCCTCAAGAAATCTAAATCTGTAGTTGATTCTTCCAGCTATGAGAATGAAAAGCCTGTTTGGATTAATTCTGACTCAATCAAAAAACATAGTGCAAAACAAATCAACCCCTAAACTAATCAATGAGATAATTTCTCAAGAACAGTGCTTTGTTCTACCAAAAGCAATTTAGAGATAATTATAAGGGGTAAAAAGAAAAAAAAAGTTAATTAGAACTAACACACCTAAGAAAGTTATACCACCCACTATAAGCTAAAAGCAGTGATCCCCAAACATATGGACCCTGAAGTCCTCAGAATTCATTCTAGACCCTTATGAACCCATACTTTCTGACCTGTACATGGATACAGAGAAGCAGCGGATTTGCACACCAGCTATCCACCACTCTCCACGGCCTCACAAATGGTTTACAGAGCAGTGCTAGCCACCTACTTACTTAAGATGTGATGCTGTATACTGGTGAAACTTAGCCCTCATCCTCCTCCCCTCTCTTTGTGATATGTTTATTTCTAGAGGAGTAATCACTTATGATCATATTAGGTTTATGATCAAAGCCACTCTCAACTGAACTACTCGCTGGCCAGATCAACCCATTAAGATAACCTTCTAGGCTATGCTTGCAAAAGTCCTGTTTTACTTCCCTGCATTATTATAAAAGTTACAGAGTAATTCTGCAAAACTAGGGTAACTCTCTCATTCTCCAGTATCTTCTCATGGATGTTGATAACCTGCAGAAATTCGACAGAGTTTGTTAAATTTTCTGCCTCCAAGCATCACACCTATTCCGGTCTCTTCCCAGTCACTGCAGTCCATGCCACAGGCACCAGATTGGGTGCCATCTTTGCTTGAAACCTCTGTTTGCATCCTCATGCTCAGCCTGTCCTTAAGTTTGACAGATTGCTTCTCTGAAATCTGGTTTTCTCTATTAAAATATTCAGCTAAAACAGTGGCATAAACTTTCATTGTCTAACATCTCCAATTTAAAAGCATTCTCTCGTTCTGATGGATTAATCTAATCCCCCAGTCATATCTGTGACCCCAATGTTCTTTTTGTCAATCTTTCCAGACCCCATACAAAGTAGGACCTTGGTATTGGTCTATAGTATGTCACACTTACATAGATGGGTTCTCTATCAAAGCTGTTCCCAGTCTATCAACCCTTTGGCAGCAGAAAGAGGGATACAGCCCATTCCTGAATGGTCCAAAGCACCAGCTTCCAGCACCCAACTGGATGTTTCACAAATCAGCATCTTAGAGCTTTCTTCCATGTTATCTCCCAAGCAACACACCATAATCACAGAGACACACTTAAGGCTCATTTCTGGGACAACAACTATATAAATTACAGGAGATATTTGATGGTGTGTAGAGACCCCAGTCTACCAGATATCCTTCCGCCACTTTGATAACTCCTGGTCCCCACTCTGTGGTCTTGTACACTGATTTAATTTTCTGTGAACAGAGCCTACACTGAAGCCCTAAACCAAACCAGAATACTGGCAAAGTACTAATAGGAGACACATGTTAGGCAAGTTCACTTCTCCCAGAGCTTCAGCCTGAAGCATTTGATAGTCTGTGTTTCCCGAGTCTCTTTCCTCAAAGGGATCGTTAAGGTCTTGAACTACAATGCCTTCCAGATAAACCATATGTCTACAATAAAGCTGGAGCCATCTCCACAAGCCATATTTACCTGGGCATTTGTACAACTTCCTTGCCTGAGCGATGTCTCCCTGACTCAGGCGAATACGCTGCCCAATAGTTGGCCGGACCCCATTATCATCACGACGGGGGAGGATGGTGTCAAGGAAAACCCCTCTAAAGGGAAGAACAGAGAGACACAGAGCAGTGAAGTAGGGAAAGGGACACAGTGCACAGAAGGTAATCCTGGCAGGCCTCCCACACCCCATCCCCGTGACCCTATATCCCATGCTAACAAGTAAGACTGATGCAACCTGTGATAACTGCATGTCTCCAGACAGCCTTCTCACTATAGCAGACAGCTTCCAAATGTACAGGCAAGTCCGCCAAGCCAGTAAATTCCTCTTTGATGTCCCAAGATTGCTGCTGCCTCTGTTTGAGTATAGACACATTCCTTGCCATAAATCAGAAAAAGGAATTAAATATTCTTGCAGAAGGTTCATGGCACATCTGGCTCAGCACAAGTACAGGCTGGATGTTTAAGCCAAAGGAGGAGAGGGAAGGGGAGTTTGTTCAGTAGCAGATTAGGTTGGGCTGGCAATTACTGTGCCTGCCATAGACAAGAGGAAAAGATCAAGTGCTCTATCCTTGTTCTGCACAAGTTTCCAAGTTAGTAACTCCACTTCTGTCTGCCTCTTTTTACTTGCTACTATTTCTTCCATGTGCTTCTTACTCAGGAACTCTTTACTGTACTTCTGATCTCAGTCCAGTGAAGGATTTAAGCTCAGGCCTCACTTCTATCAAAATGCACTCCACGAATCCAAGCAAGAGCTTGCATGCAAGAGCAACCCCCCAAGAGAGAATTAGGACTTCAGGGAGGGAGGGAGACAGAAACCTAAACTCCAGGTTGGTGGAGTCCAAGCTCTTGCAGGCAGACTGTCCAGTCCACAGGAACCCTTTTACTGCACCCCTGAATGTCTAACAGGCTTGGGGCTGGCAAGGTTAACAGTGAGCTTAACTTCAGCATCAGCTCAGTGAGGCAGACTGCTCTTTCTGAAGGACAGGATACAACTGTATCCTGTCTGTAGAGTCCAACAGGAAATCAGGGCAGAAGCAATAATTTAGTGCTGTCTAATCCTGATAACAAGAGTCTTCAAGTATGGGTAACGCACTGAGTGCACAAGTAATTCTGTTCATTGGGCTGTTCAGCTGCGTAAGAGCCTTGGGAAGGAGTTTTAGAGGGCTTTTTTCAAACTGGTTTAATTTTAAATAAATACTGCAAGCAGAGTATTTGTATCACAACTAACAGAAAATATCATTCCATGAAACATATTGTCCGAGGGGTGGTGGGAGTGTTGGGAGTTTTAGAAACTGGAATCAACTCTTGCACGGGAGATGTTGGTTTTTTCCTGCAAAATTCCTCATCAGCACCAAAACTGGTACTTAAGAGATCTGAGGTGAGTCCATCAAATTTTGATTTATAAATTCAGTCTGGTATTCTACACGCCAGCTGCATGCCTTGGGCTGAATTTATTGAAGTTTATGTATTAGAAATAAATCCCCCAGTTCCAGAAACACCACAGAGAAACAGGTCAGTTTGCTCAAAGTACATTTTCAAGCCTCCTCAGGAGTTCACAGAAGAACTTGGCATTTGGCAGGGACATACTTCTATGGTCTCTGAAATGATTTCTGCAGATCTCCAAGGTCAACCAGGGAAGAATGACAGAGTTTAACAGAGAAACCACCACTTGCACACACAAATTTTTAGATTCTTTTTCCCATTCCAGCCCTCACAACTGTTTACTCATAGCCCTCAGCTTTCTGCACATCGCATTCACCTAGGGCATTGCTCACACAATGCAAATAATTCACAACGTCAAATTACCCTTATTACCTACCATTTTCTTTCAGAAGGCTGTGCTCTCGGCTGGGGCAGTAAGATTTTTGGTTTTGCTTTTTTCTCCAACTGAATTTTGGACTCCTTTCACATATATTGCTGAACGTGATTCCCAATTACAAAGCAGTAAGTATAGTTCCTCTCATTTTACCCTTAAAAGAACTCAGCAGAGTCATGAGCATCCACAAAGTACCCTGAATGTGTAAACCACCATGGCAGTGTTATGAAATTATCAGCTGATCTCAATAAATGCTAAACATCCATGCCCCAATAGATAGGGCAACAGATAGAGGTGCTTAAACAACACTCAAGGAAGCAGATACTCAAGGACCCAGCTGCAGGCAGCTACCTTTTGTTCCAACTCTGTATTTATATCCCCATGTGCAGAATAGAGACAATGCAGTAGAACCTGTGGAGGATGTGTATCCATCTTGTGCAGGATTAGGATGGTGCATTGCAAATACATCAAGAAGATGTCCCTTGGCATGCAGGCAGTGCTACCTGCATCCTGTTTTGTAACTCCAAACATAATGTGCTGCCATTTTTACTAGCAGGCAGCTTAGTAAATTAAGGTAACTTACTATTTGCTTAGGGCTCTGTGGAGGTTTAAACTTTCTTATTGCTAAGCTGCCATTTATGGGCCTTGACAGCTGTAAAATAAATTGCTTAATGAGACAGCAGTATTCAGTTTAGATTGCTGCCATGTCTGTAAGGAATGCACCAGGAAATGAAAGCCTGCAGCCACATTCTGCAAAACAGGCAACTTTCAGATATAGATGAGAACAGAAATTCCCGTGTTAAAAACTTGTTACTGCTGTCATTACAGTCTTTTGTGCCACACTCCTATTCTTATTAGCCACAGACGCAAATGAGGAACGTGTTTTGCTGTTGAAATGAAAAGGAGGAGTGACTCCTACAGCAATTCTCAAAAGTATGCCTGAAAATACTTTCCACTGCCAGGACTCATTGTGTCTCAGAAAAACTGTACTTTTCTATCCTAGCTACAAAGTTTAGAACAAAAAGGGCCCAGGATTTACAGCAGCACTTGCCCATGGCAAACACTGTATCATTTGCTATCATCAATACTGGCAGAAGTTAAAACCAACAAGGTTGTGCTAAGTGTCAAGTAAGAATTGCTACAAGAGAGTAAGTCACAGACATGGCTCTGTGCCCTTCCCCTCCTTCTCACTCACATATCCCATCTCTGCTGGTCAGGTGCTCATACCATCCTCTTACATGGGCTTTCTGTTGTCCTAATGTATTAACACACCCACTGCAGCCCTTCCCTTGCAGGGTCACACAGGCACTCTCTCCCTTTCCTACCCACTGATCTTAATGAATCTTGCTGGAACTTAATATCTTCATGGGCTCTGTGCTTTCATCAGTTTGGGTTGCAATTGGCCAGCACTCGCAAAGCTCAGTAAGGTGGGCAGGAGACGTGCATACACCCACCAATCTCTACTGACCAGTCAAAGCATTGTTCCCTTAGGGGAGCAGACGTCAAGACAGGTCTTGGTAAAGTAAAAGCCTGTTCCCAGCACTGCCTATTTCTGGTGAGAGCACAATTAGCCCACAGAGGCACTCAGTGCTCAGTTCAACTACTGCACAAAGACTGCTCCTGGGGTGAGGGTGAGTCACAGAGACAAAGGGCTTAAAGAAAACACACTGAAAAATCCTATCAAGCACCAATTTAAATTTAGAAGGTCTCTTGCCATTTTTATCCCATTTCGGTCCAGCAGTGCTCTGAAGGACTCTGGTTTTCAGGAGACACAGACTCAAAAGCATCCACAAAATAAATGGTGGTAATAACTTAATCCTGCTTTTGTGCAAGACAATTCTAACTATTTAGAGTTTAGCAAATGCTGGAAGGGTCCAGCAGATGCCTCAAGGGAAGAAGAATTGTTTGCTTTGGATATCTGATCCAAAGAAATCTCTGAAGGATGCAAGACACCCTTGCCCAGCCACCATCTCCTCCTGCCAGAACAAGTAGCAGTGATAATTTTCCACTGGTTGATGTGAAGCTGCAGAAACAAAAGCACAAAACAACAGGCTTGGCCCTTTCATACAACTGGGAAATAAGAAAGTTTAAAAAGCCCCAAAGACACCTTTCAGTTTTTGAAACAAAAAGTTGTCAAGAGTGTGAATATTTCCACTCTGCCTTCCAACCCCTTTAATCATAGTATGTAGTGTTAGAGAGCTCTTGGGAAAGAACAATAGGGGGATTTATGAAAAAAACCTTCAAATAATGCAGCAAAATGAAGCTGATCATTCAGTAACTCTCATTTCAAATCCAGGACATAAATAACTATGTTTATTTCACCTCTCTATCCAGTAGAGCAGTTTGATCAGAAAATAGGCTTCATCTGGAGGGATGAGATGATAGTCAAGGGCAAATAGTCTACACAGAAATTGGACAGTTAGTTGGGACAGTACTGATAACTTCTCCATGAAAAACCCACTCACAGAGAACCATACAGCTGCAGAGGCCATGATCTAAAGAACATGCATAAATGGTAAAAAAAAAAATACCCAAGTAATTAAAGATCATGATCTAGAGTTGAATTTTCCCTTGGCAAAGCCACTGGAGACTCTGAAGGCAATACTGCGACTCCAAAGCATAAGCTGGACAACCAAGAGATTCCAAGCTTGTTTTAGCATTACTCACCTTGCATGTGGGCAGACACACACACAGATACACATGTGCTGCCTGGAAAGTTTGCAAAGAGTGTTAACGTGGCTTTAGAAGGTCTCTGAGATTACCAGTATTATTACTGAGTGAATATAGCGGGAAGAGAAAAACAGGAGTTCACAATACTGCACTCACCTTGCTTTTTCAAATATTTTTCATGCTTTGCAATGCAGCAGAGCTCACTGCTGCATATCTCTACTGCCACATATCTCTACAATAGATCACAGAGATTCTAGGCTCTACTTATCCCTCAGAGCCAACCACAACTACCAAAAATAGTCCTAAGGACATGTAACCTTGGATTATCACCTGGAGAATGTGTTCCTAGCATAGTGCATGATGCTGTCAAAGTCATAGGTCTCTCCTAGTGAGTTCACTTCCCCAGCTTCCATCTTTAAAAAGTTGTATTCTTGACCTGTGATGACAAACAAAAAGGAACAGAAACAAATCACTTAAAGAGAGGATTAAAAAAAAAAGACTTTACCTCTGGGAGCCTGAAATGAAAGGGATATGCTCCTGTGTTCCAGCAATTCCAACTGGAGGTCCAAAATGTCTAGTCATTGAGCTATTTTCATGCTTATTCTAGACAAGGACTAGCAATATTTATTTTTCTCCATCCCAGCTCACAGACCACCAGGGTTTTCCACCCTGGTCTAGTAAGAAAGGTTTCTACCCACCCAAAAGCCAGGTGGAATAATCCAAAGTGCAATTTTACCTTGCTGTATGTTCTCTCTGATGATCGTGACATGCTGGTCCCTGTCAGGTCGTGTGTGTTCATGCCAGAAACCTACCACATGACCCAGCTCATGAGCCACAATGCCAAACTTGTCACAGTTCTTTCCAATGGATATAGCCTGAGGGCCCCCTCCTCGTCGACCCACGTATGAGCAACATCTGAAAAAGAAAACACACAAACCCATGCATCACATCAGTGAACTGAGGAAGTCTGAAACACGGGAACACAGGGTGGCATCTGGCAGGGTTCAGGACAGGCCCACAGTTGCATACACTATACTCACATACTTACATATATGTATAAAGAAAACATAAAGAAAAGAGTGTATATCTGTAAAAATGCATATACACTCTTAAGCGTTATCCCAGGAAAAAGAATCCAGAAAGGCTTAGCACCTTCTGAGCAAATACTAAACAATCCTAGCTATCCTTACTGAAAGTGACCAACTGCATCTTTGTGATGTATTGTCCAATGTAGCCATTGGTCAAAGCCATTTGTCACAGTTTGCAATACAGACAGCTGCAGGGAATGCGTGTATCACTTACCCACATGTTCTGTACGTGAACACAATGAAGCTCTCTTCGTCAGTTCTCTCCACAAATGTCACACAAGTGTGCTTCTCCCAGTGCCTCATTGCTTGCTTAAAGATAGCTCTTTGGGTTCCTGAAATAGAAATCAAGAAGAGCAAACAGTGAAGGCTTGGCTTTCAGGAAAATCTCTAATGGATTTCAATCTGGATATGGGAACAGTCAACCTTTCCAACAGTTCCTTGTGCAACCACCCTACCTCAGGGGAGAGATTCCCAAGAACCCAAGTAATTTGTGGGAAAGCTG
Source organism: Corapipo altera (assembly GCF_003945725.1). NCBI lineage: Eukaryota > Metazoa > Chordata > Aves > Passeriformes > Pipridae > Corapipo > Corapipo altera. The sequence continues at coordinate 1,057,822 of NW_020885004.1, read as the reverse complement.
CTCCAGAGATTTCTCACACGTTTTGAGAAACATACCCCTGAGCAAACAGGGAGCAATATTTTCACTACTGACCAGTGAAATTTCCCCCGATCACATAAGGGATGACCCCGCCTGGCCAGATTCTCTCAGCCCTGGATGTGGTTGCCCTGCGCACTCTGGGAGAGGAGTGTGTATCCATCCCAGACTCATCTTCATATTCCTTCCTCTTCGGTCTCCTTGCAAGCGTTGTGTTCTGCTTGCTGTCTGCAAGACAGAGTGGCAACACCATTTAAATTCTCTTTAGTTCCACCAGTATCCTGGAGCTTCAGAAAAAAAGATAAAAAGAAAAAGCAAACTGTTAAACCAAACCAGAAGCGATAGCCAGATTTTCCAGTGATTTTTTGGGACTTAGTTAATCTGTAGAAAACTGACCCTTCTTGTCTTTGAGCCTCCATATGCACTATGCCAAACCCGTTCTCCCATAAAGGCGTAAAAGGACATCCTTCCTTGTCCCAAGCCACTCACTCTCTGCAACAGCAACTTCTTAGATGGGGGCACAGTACTTAAACAAGGGGAACAGGAGGTAGGGATCAAACAAGTCCAGGCATCACTGTACATTCTCAACATGCCCTACTCACCCAGATCTGCAGAGATTTGTTCTATTAGGGTTGACTTCACAACAGCCAGAACTACTCATTCGAGTTGGCTTTGGAAGAATGTAACAGACTTCTTACACTGAAACCTGTACTCAAAGTATTACTTTGGTTTCACATACCAGGTCTCAGGTGGTTTGGAAATCTGCAAAGATCAGACAGTCTCTGCTGGAGGAGGGATGCTCAGGATGGAAAAGGTGAGGCACAAATCTCCATCCATGCTGATTCTCTTCATTGTAATGAAAAGGAGCAAAAATACAAAAGGGAAAGCAGAACACATTTCTTTTTACAAAGGGTAGAGGAGCCCTGGCTGTGTGGTGCTCAGTGCTCACCTTAAAACCTGCCAGAGGATTTACACAGGCTTCTAGGCAGACCTTGTACCTTGCCCTGCATCTGTGCTGCTGCAGCTCTGCTTACATAGTGGTTATGCCTACATGAGTTGCACCTTTAATGTGATGTGTGTCTGACCCAGAGAAAATATCCTCTACTCAAAGCTTCCTGGCTGTTCCCCCCGTTTGCTTATGCCATGGGAAACTCAAACCTCAAAGCAGCCATAGTCCAGCTGGGCTTTACTAACACGTGTAAGGACTGTGTAGACACATCACTTCTAAGAAGAGCTGCCTGTATTGCACAGTCAATGCATTAGCTGGATGTGGGCAAAGGAATAACAGAGTACAGGGGTTGCTATGCCTTCAGAGAGTGCTGGCCTAAAGGGTCACACCAAGGTGAACTTCCTTGTCACCTTGAGGAGCAGCACTGCTGATGGTGGCTCCCCAGTGCTGGTGGACCTCTCTGAAGCCCAAGAGGGCAGATCTAAGCTCCTACTGTGGTCTTGTGATTTGTATGTAAATCAGCAAGACCGGTTACAGCTTTGCCTCCAAAGTAAGGGACATGGGCTACTGGATTATGAAAAAGCACAAGTCCTGCTAAGACCTTCCTCTAGTGACTAGAGGGCCTGCTGAGAGCCTCTTCTCCCATTCATCCCTCCAGCTGAAGCAGCGGTAAGCAAATCACTACTGTCAAGGCTGAGGGGATCAAAACAATGGGAAGGAAATTCAGACAGTGTAGGGAGGTGAAAAGAATGAACTTTAAACCCTCTCTCCTGCTTCACCAGGTCCAGCCCTTCCTGCTGAAGACCTTGCTCGGAGCTGCAGGACAAAGACGGGAATTTGCTTTTTGTTCCTCTTCCTCCTGAGCACCTCCCTGGCATGCCAGCTGCACCTGGCATTTCAGAAGCTGCCCCATCCCTAAGGCAGCTGCTGGATCCTGGAAGGCAGATGCTCTGAGGCTGAATGTTCTCCCAGCAAAAGAACTACCTTCCCCTTCTTTGCATACATCTGGTACTGCTGGTACCAGACACCAGTACAGGCACTGGCATTATGAGAGCTACAGTCAGAAGAAGAGAGAGGATCTCAAGACAGAAGTAGTCTTGTCTTCCATTCACAAACTGCTCCTGGGGCTGCCCAAAATCTCAATGGATTTGCACACAGACAGCTTCTGCCAGCAAAGCCAAGCAAGGAGTTATCTGCCCCATGCTCTCCTGTGCCTGGTGCATCAGGAGCTCTACACAAAGGACCCTGGGTTCACACTTCTGTATCATCAGTACTTCCATCCCTTGCCAGTAACACACCTTCTCGAGCAAATTCTTTGCAGCAATCCTGCTAGAGCTCTTGACTGCTCCAAATTTCTGCTAAAATTTTCAGCCTTTAACAACTTTAATTTGCAGCGGTCCCTGGAGAGGCCTGACATGCCCTTCTAGCAGGAGCTGCTTGTGGATGGGCATTAGTTGTTGGTTTGGTTATTTTTTTCTCTTTCATTCACTTTATAAACTGTCTTTATCACAGCCAATGGGTTTTCTCACTTTTGCTTTTCCTGCTCTCTCACCTATCCTGCTGGAGGAGGGGAACAGTGACTGGGTGCTTGGCTTCTGGCTGGGGTCAACCCACCACGCTATACAAAGCAAACCCACCCTTTCAGAGTCCACCAACAGCAACAAATGCAGATGCCTGAGTAGGGCTGTTCTTCCAGGCACAGAGGCACACACATGTACATAACAGGATAAAGTATGTTTTTACAGGGGGTAAAAAAGTAAATAAAAGATACCCAAAGGTCTGGGTGGGGTACCACATTACCCTTTTTAACTGCTTGGTTACTATGATCAGTTGAAGTGGCATTCTCACTTGACACAAGAGACTGTTCTCCCAGGCCTCCTGCAAAGGAAAAAAAGAGCAGAGACATCTCTGGTGAGTTGGCTGGCAAAGCTCTGATGTGGAAAGGACAGCAGCTATCAGTGATGCCATTTGGGGGTTTGCTGGCCACAGAAACTGTCTGCTTTCCCTGTACAGAGAGCAGGGATTAAATGCCTGATAAGGTTGTCCTTTTCCTGGATTTGTTCCTAGCCAGCAGTGACACCTTGCAACTCATTACCATCCCATTCCTTAGTTTCTGCATATGCTGAATAGGTAGAAAGTCTCTTCTAGGAAAGGCTAATTTCATGGAGATTTACTGAGAACAGGAACTATACAAGGATGGTAGCAATAGTAATTACCACTATTAAATCTCAAATTAAAAAAGAGACACTGTCAAGGCAAATAATGATCTACATTCATACAAGTACACTCTTATCAACTCAATACATCTTACCTGAATTCATTTTAATCTGAAAATAAAAGTCCTTCTCTGTGATGTTAATACATACTGGCTACCAAAGCAGGAAGAACTGCGTCGTTAGTCCCTGGATATTGTCCTTCATCCAGCACTGAATACCCCTCTCTTTTGGAACAGCCCTGCCAGGCACACAGAGGTCCCCAGCTTGTCTAGGGACATGGCTTCCTCCAGCTCAGTCACCAAAACCAAACTGGTTTGTCCCACTCTGAGTGCCTTCCTGCCTGGCTTTCCTACATCCTTGTGGAAAACCAACTCATGATGTCACTGTGATGCACAAGACACAAACAAGCTGGGGGAGGGATTTGACTGCTTAATGTCACAGCTATTGGGCGCAGAAGCCATAGCAGTTCCATGGTGTCTTTGTACCAGCACTGTGCCTAACCTTCTCTTTTTTTTTTTTCCAAAGGGCACTGCTGCTCCCTCTCCCCACCAGTGAAATCACACTGCTAGGGAAGGGAGACAGGGTGCCCTGTCTATAGTCCCTACCAGTCTTTTACCACTAAGGTACTGCAGTACTTGTCAATAGACCGGTACTCGATTTTAGGTTTTTTGGATTTTATGATGTAAAAATAGGATCTTCCCTCAATATTCTACCCATTCTGCCACAGAAAAATATTTAAAATGTCACCCCCTTCCAGAAACTGAGTAGAACAAATAATAACTTGTTCGTACTTCTGTTTCAAAGGAAACCTGGGCAGCAAGGCACTGAACAGCCACAGACCCAACATGGAAAACCAACTACAATCTCTTTGGCAGGGAAGCTCTCCATGGTGACTGTAGTAGAAAGGAAAACTCAAAAATGGTGCCTAGGGTGAGTGAGCACAACACACAAGACAGTAAGATGTATAACAGATAAATAAAACTGGCACTGACTACATTTCAGCCTTAAGAAGGTGGTGCTGATATGACCGCTGTTATCTCTCTTCCTCCTTCCCTATCTTGGTATCGTGGGTCCTCTGAGCAGAACGGAGGCCGAATGAGCTGATCTCTGTAGAGGTGTTAGCAAAAGCAAGTTTATGCAGTCTTGGTGGCAAGGTAAAGCATGAAGAGCATGATAAACCACCACATGCAGAAAGGAAGACACTGTTATAGTCGTGCAGCACTGCTGGATGTGGTGTGGACACTTCCAAAATGTCTCACTTTCAAGACAGCTGGACACATTCCAGGCACTGAACCAGTCTTGCTTTGCCAGCTAGAAAACTCCCCTTTGCTGTGGAACTGGTTTCTTTCAAATCCTTCTCCAGCCACTCCAAGAGGTAAAAGGTACATGCCTGACACCTTGGAGAAGGACTGAAAGGATCAAATCTCCAACTATTATAACTAATCAGAATATCATGTAAGTGATGATGAAAGACAGCAACAAAATGAGCCAGAATAAAATAAAATGCCCAGACTGTCAGCTGGCTATAGGTTAGGGCTTCCTGGTCCAAGAGACATAGTAAATCAGGGGATTGTCTCCCAAAGGAAGTGCCATAGTTTAACAGAGCTTGACTGGACAAAAGCCACTAGATGTGTGAACAGAAACAAGCCTGATTCAACAAGATGGATTGCTCTGAACTCTATCGCTCCTTTCCAGCCTCAATGTCCCATCCTAAGATTTCCCTTTGTTTTCTTTCATGCCCAGACCTCGTCACTTCCTTAAGCCCAAGCTCAACAAAAGTTCCTCTTCTCAGTTAAATTTTACATCCCCAGGACTTCTCATCCCCCCCAGCCCCCCTGAAGTATGCTATTCTTCACACAATATCCCATTCCATTTAAAGGAAACCCCAACTAGCCATTCATCACCAGAATTATTAAGGCATGCAGTCTTTGCTGAGGCAAAGGATAATTTTGTATTTCTAAATAAATGCAGCTTGCTTCCAGTCACAAACAGATTGCTTCTTAATTGAACTTGGGAGGTGAATTATATGGTGAATTAGGGAAAAAGAACAACTCTGTATTTAGTGAATTGTTCTCCTAAGAAGGAGCTGTATGGGATTGAATTGCAAATGATGGCACCAAACCCTAGAGCCGGGCCCCTCTCCTGTGCCCGAGCTGCTGACCTCTGCTGTGCCGCAGTGCCATTTGCGCACACTGCTTTTCCAAGCTGGGAGCACATTCTTTCCCAGAGATCAGTGCAGGCCTTGGTTTCTTATGCAAAGAAGAAGTTTGAATAAACTAGTGTGACTAATGAAATCTACAACATCTTTGCATATTTTGTCTTATTGCAGCTGATGAAAAGGGAGAGCACTACACAAAGGCCAGATATGGGTGTGCAGATATACCGGATATTTTCAAACATTACTAATCTCACTCATAGACACAGGGAGCACCCACAGCCTTCTCTCCCATAAGGGTGTTTTGGAATCAAACATGAAAAGTTTGGAAGATCCTGTTCTGATTCACTTGAGCTTTTAGATGTTTCCTATCATCATGATGCCTAAACATATTCCAAAGTTTAAAGTGACTTGACAGACATTTAGTCCTATTCTGACTTTTTCCAAGAGAGGGTTAATGCAGAATTCTAGAAAAACAAAGATAAGTAACTGATATGCCATAATCAATAAATAAGTTAGCCAAGAAATGCACCTTGTATCTGGAAGCAGCTGCATATAGGTCGTAGGCAATGTGCAGATTCTGTTGCCCCTTTAACACGTTCCTGAAGTTGCACCTCTCTGTTGGACTACTCTGTCACATCCAAGAGCAGAGCATATTCCAGTGTTACTGCTCCAGAGCATGAAATGCCCATGCATGTATTGAAGACCATTATCATTGGAAACACTGAAGAGGAGAAGGGAGATTTTCGGTTTGACGCTGTGCTCTCTGGAAAGCCAATGAAAGCAGGCTTGGTCTACTGCTTACAGCAATCCACAATGAGATGAGCAAAATAGGATTGACCTTTCTGTTTTAATGGATATCCAGCAGTTAACAAGCCCCCCAGGATCACTTTCATCCTTAGTACTTCCCACGAGCTGCTGTGCTAGACTAGCCCTCACCTTTCTTCAGCCTGAATGTCTGCTTCTCCCACTACCAGGGACGAGACAGAATTTGGCAGATCAGGTTTCCATGCAGAGAGTTGTACTAGATATCCTAAGCTCTTTTAACCCCCACATTTTTGTGATTTAATCCTTGTCCTGCTTAACAGCTACAACCCCAGTAGGACACTGCTTGACTCCTTAACTAGATAACTTAGTTTCTATACATGACCTGGCAGAGACACACAAGAGATTCTCTGCCCAGGCTGAGAATATTTTATCTTCTACCTAGAGTGCACTCGTACAACAACTTGTTTTTCTGTTTCTCACAGACCAGCACTGCCAAGGGAGCTTGGCTGACTGAAAGAAAAGTCCAGTAGCTTAAATGCACCACAAATCTGAGATAAATCCACCATGCCTGCAACCATGGCTGAAGAACAGGTGCTTTTCAAAAAAAAAAAAAAAAAAAAAAAAGATCTTTTCAGGAACTAGAGAGGCAGCCTGAGGTGGTAAATAAGGGCCCAATGAAGCAGAAATCAGCAGGCTGGGGCATTGTTGGTAAGAAAGCAGTTTATCCCACTCTTCCAGGAGAGGAAAATAAAAATCCAATTTTGTTAAAAGAAATACAAGTTGTTCAGCTGAAACCAAGATAAAGGACAACATATTAAGAGAGACAGAGTGCACAAAGTATGCCATCAAAACTGTACTGTTTGCAGCTCCCTTGTACGCCACTAGCATAGGGCAGAAGATGTGCAACCTGAGGAAAGAGCAAAAAGAAGAATCCATTCAGTACCCATAATTCCCACAAGAGAGGGTGGGACTTGGAGAGTTCGTAATATGTCAGACTCGAAAATCTGTCTTCTACAAGACGGAACTTAGGGTTGAAGGTATTTATTGCTGTGCATTTTCTGCCTTTTTTTTTTGAAGCCCAGGTAGTCTGAACTACCAAAGAGGGGCAATCAGATCCCTTGCTAACTAAAGCTTCTGTGCTTGCTTCTACTTTCTTATGGACCATGAGGGGCTTCTTGTCTGAAAAAAGAAGAGGAAAGCCAGGCAAAGCATCCAAGAAGCCCAGTGGTGAATTAGGATGCATGTAGTGGGCCTAGAAATACCTACCACCCTTCTGTTGAGTCCCTCTAAGGCTGAGAAGCAGCTGACTTCTAAAATATTTTAGCACCACTTATCTTCTAGTTTTTATCTGAGTTACTCAATCAAAAGCAAGAAAAAACATCAGTCTACCCTGAGATATGCCAAGTTTCATTTTCAAATGATGCCTATCTAGAATTTGAGTCTAAAACCCAACTAACTGACAACAGGAATTGTACTTGTCTGAACAATTGCAGTTTGAGAACATAGAATATTCTTACATGAGAAGTTGGATGGGATGAAGCTTCCTCTTTTTCCCAAATTGTAAAATTTCACGTTGAAATCAAAACCACTTTCAGAACAGGTCCCAGCCATGACAAGTTTTCCTCTCCAGACCAGAAAATAATCTCTTCATGTTCATTGGGTTTTCCCTTCCCTTTCCCTGGTTGTTGTCCACACAGGGAGAGGACTCAACAGCTGAACTTTGAAGGTAGCTACCACCCATACGTTCATCACCTTTGTTGAGTACAAAGGAGTCCACAGTGAGCACTGGGACTTTGCCAGATTTTCCCATTTTTCTTATTTAACAGAATAACTTGGCTGTGCACATAATTATTTGCTCTCAGGTGGATTGAACCACACCAAGACTTTTTCTGATATATCTTATTGTGGACAAAAGGCCATTTCAGAGCTGGGAGACAACCCAGTGATAAAAAAATACATTTTAAAAATTGGTAACCATTTTGCCTCCCCTACCTAAGCCTTAGAACACCCTGCTTTCATAGTCTCATTCAATGTATATGTTAGTCACAAGCCACAGCTTAGAGACTGGATTTTGAACAGAGACTGCAATGTAGCATCAACAAAACAAAGTAGTGCAGGTAACATTAAACACTCATCACTGTTCAGAGTTTCAGTTCTAGTGAACTCTGTCATATTATGACCACCAGAAAAGCTTCTGGAAGAACATGATAAGTCAAACGATGTTACATACAGCTTTTTAACTTCCTCATTAACCAGTGGTCAAAAACGGTTTAGCATAGAAAAAACTTTATCGCGCTGGATTTTTCTAACCACAGAAAAAGTGATGATTTTATTAAAAGAAGTTCTTCTGGGAAAATGCATTCACAATGCAGAACAGATGTTTCCCAGAGCTGGTGGAAAGCCTATAGCAAAAACCTTTCATAAACCCCCGGGCCCTGGAGATCTGAGCAAATGATTTGAGATATATCCTTCAGCATTTCCTGTCAGTGGAATAGCTGAAGTTCTCTCAATTTACATTAAGAAAAATAAATTAAAGAAGGGAAGAATTCTGACCCCCAAATTCCCTGCAGAAATCTGTTTTTCATATTCAGAGTAAGCTGACTGGCTGCAATAACTCAGGAGAGTCCCAAGGTCCAGAGGCTTGACAGGCAGATGTGTCATCTCCACATCAGCTGCAAATGCTTGTACAGGGAAGGACACTGGCCTCCCAGGGAAGTTCATGAGAAGAGGAAGGTGAACACAGCTAAGCAAACGCAGGGCTGCCACAGACACGAGCTGTAAAGCACTCAATGGACCAGGCCCTTCTGCTGGCCAGCCGTGTTTGGAGTGGCACAGCAGGCAGAGCAGAAGTGCAGGAAGCACCACTTCCCAACATGCTGTGTTTTCTCTGAGCACTCCCTGCTCTTCTGGAAGTGGCAGCATCACTTTTATACTGTGATGCATCTTGTTTTTAAAGAAGGCATTCCAAGAAAGGGGACAACCTCTCCACCAACCTTTCAGCTGAGAGTTAATGCTTAAGGGGAGCAATGCTCTCGAGACAAGGAAGGATTGAGAAGACCAAAAGGGGCCTTTTCCTCTGGGTTGTAACAATCACCTCTGTTCCCTAGGGTAAAGAGACAGATAAATGAGAGATAAAAGAAAGAAAAAAAGTTACCCACAACCTGTGTCATCTCAGTGATTTCTTCCGTGAGAAAGAGCCCTTCAAGTACAGCACTTTTACTGAGGCAAGGGAAAATCAAAAGCTAAACTGAGCACACAAGTACTTTGGCCCTGTGCATGTCTCTACTGTTTGGCCAGGTCCCCACACACAGTGTAAGACTTTTCCCCTCCCAGTATATCAAACGAGTAGTGCATAGCACCAACTACCCCCAGCCCCTTGCACTTGACTTCTTGTCACTCTGATGGATTGAGATCTATTCCTAAGAGATGTCTGCCTCACCACTACATTCCTCTCAATTCACAATAATCATCTCCCCTCCTTGTCTCTCTTTTTAAAAGAAAGAAAAACAAGTGAACTTGCAGGCAATAAGGAAACTGTAAGAGCTGGCTTAGGTTTGCCCATTACTATCCTAGCAGGCAGTACCAACCTCCTGACCTCCCTCAGCTGACATCCCTTTCCTTCTGACCTGCACAGCCTAATTGCTTCAGCCTCAGCCCACCCCGGGCCCCTCTGGACAGGGCCATGCACTGCTCAGGGTGCTGCCTCACTGCAGCCCCCTGCCCCACTCCAGCTGTGGGCAACCAGGGAGAGCCCAGGGCTCTGTGCAGCCCAGCCAGATCGCTCCTCCCATTCAGCCTTCCTAATCCTCTTGTTTTTCCCCTACCTTGTTTATACTGGATAAAAATTAACTCAAAATGAAAACACTACACTGGAAGCTAAATTACGTTTGAATGCAATTAAAACTCCTTCCATGGAGAGTGTGTTGTGCCAGAATCGAGACCTTTCTTCCAGTTCGCTCTCTGCGTAGATGTTCAGACACTCACAGTCCTGGAGCTTCTTGGAGAATTTTTGGTGCCTTCTTACACCCCAGGAGCCTGCACCAGGTTTAACAGGCAGTTGAGCAGCCTAAGTAGATATAGCTGAGACATCCCATCTGCTTGGTTACCTCTCAGCTCCATCATGGCTCAAAACAACTGCCAAATCAGGGAAGCTGAGGCATGTGCCAGCACTGAGACAGGACAAGTGGGACTTGAAAAGCTTTGGAAGCACAAGCCAAATGTGACCACTGTTAGGTAACCTTGGGCCATAACCTTCCCCAAGGTCCCGACTCCTTGATGAAACAGATGCCCGAATCATTTGCTGTCATTAAAAGAGCCCGGGGGAGCTGGGGAGTAAGTGGTAGAGATACTTTCGTCACTGCAGTGAGCTGCCCCCTGACAGCTGCTGGCAGAGGCACTGTCCTGTCCATCCCAGGGACAGCTGCAGTCTGTGGGGCACTCAGGTCTCAAACCCACTCTGCCACAAACTGACTCCAAGATTCAGCAACACCAACAACTGAAGAAAAAGATTGGTTAATCCCCTCCCTAACAGAGCCTGATGCATCTCACACTCCCTTTTCCTCTCTAGGAAGTGGAACAGCAAGATAATTTGAATATTTCCTTTTGCTTCTGATCTTTGCCCTGGAGAAACTTGTTACCCATTCCCCGGGGCTGTCCAAGTCACCATCTGGCCTCAGAACTACAACAGCAAACACAGTCCAGTGTTCCAACCTAAAACTAATTTGCTTTCTTTCCCCACTTGACAGCTGAATAAATACTTTGTCCTCACCATTTGAAAAGGGGAGCTGCAGCAAAGGGTTTTTGTCCACTGCAGCTACAAGCATCAGCCTTCTCTCCAAATTAGGCCTGAACAGGCAGGCTCAAAGTGAACACATTCATTTTACAAATGTAACCCCTTTCTGTTCAGAATCAACCTCGAGCAGTTTACAACTTCTAATTTATTTGTTGTTTGCTATTGTCCATCAAGCCATTTTGGCAACCAGTTGCTTCTTGGAACTTCCAGTTATTTTTCTGACTGGAGTAAGCTGCTTTTATTTTGTGGGCACAGCAACATTCCTGCTTGAAAGGAGAGAGCCTGAGGATCAAGGCATCCCAGCCAGTCTTGCCAAGTGACCCTCCTGCAATGACTGCTCTCAGAACTTATTAGATCCTACTCTTTCACTGACCATTTCTGCCTCCAAAGTCATATGCCTAAAACACTCTCAGAAATGACAAGATAGCTTATGCAGTTGAGGCAAATTCAATTTTTCATTTGAGAAAATATTCAAGGAAATTAGGCATTTGCCCAGCTCTGAAGCAAATGCATGATCTAGTCAATTCCACAGTTATTGGCTAAGTACTGTCAAATTTCACAATTAGGGTAATGGATTAAACTTTCAGTGTAATTTCCATATGGATAAACTGATCTCCTCAAGTACATTTGCCCATGTGTTCCCTGCATCACAGTTAATTAATATAAAGCTGTTTAATAACCTCCACTTAAACACAAAAGACCATTCAGACTCTTCTGGCATCAGTAAAAGGAACAGCCTCCAAGTGTGTTACACCAGCTGTATACAAGAGCGAAAGAAAATTTAATTAAGAGCGATCAAGAGCACGACAGTTGCAAACAGAAATCAGATGTTATAAACGCTACATGGTGACTACCCCAGCTCCTGAAAGAGTTAATAATGCCATCCAGCACCAGCTTCCAGGTGGTTGAGATATGCCTAAAAGACAACTTTGGGGATGGGGAAAGTGGTGGGGCTAAAAGCCAAACCCAGGCAAAGTCAGACAGGGAGCAGCGGGGATTCGGCATCATCTGTGCAGCAACACTGCTGCAGCTATGCCCAAAGCTGATGGTGGCACCACATTGAATAGGAAGAAACTATAGACACAGGCTGTTTGGAAGAAGCTTCAACCATGGCATCAAGAGATATCATTTCTGCAGATGTCTTTGGGTGATTAAAGAATGTTAATTGCTCATTAATAAAATCCATGCTGTTTAATTTCTGAAGTGTAGCATTTGATAAGAGTGATGCTGAGTTACTTGCCTTCCTGGCTGATTTCTGAAAGAATCTAAAGTTTCCACTAAGGATGAGTAAGCCGCAGAGTTTGAAATAGGTGGGGATTTTTGTTACAATGGAAAAAGCTTTATTGCTTGGATGGATTAATTTGAGCAATATTACAGAGCTCATAAAACCATTTTAAAAACCCTATGTAAGGCTGAACATTGACTGCACAGCAGAAATCAAACCATTTATTTTGACAGGTGGAAGGCCACGATCCAGAAAACTTGATTTCAGGGAACAGTGAATTTACAAAACAAACTTTGTGGTGCATGTGACCAGCTTTCACAGGGAACCTAGGCAAGAGGAAAAAGAACATCTTACTCCACGGGGAGTGCAGAGCAAGTAGTAGGGCTGTGTCATTCAGGTTGTACTCTGCCCATTCAGGTGTATTTAACACCTATTGCTTGGGACTGTCTTTACCCTGACCTGCAAGACCTTTATCACAAGCAAAGGGGAAAAAGGAGATAGACTTCATCTCCCTGCTTGTCACAAGCCAAGTCTGGAACACCACAGCCAACTGTGTGAAGGAATACTGCAAGGAGGTCTGTCCTCTTTGCACATACACATCCCACGCTTTGGCATCTTGACTTGATCACCTCTCCTCTCCTACCGTCAGGCACCAGACTGGCAGATTCTATTCCTATGACTAGCAAAACTGCATCCCTAAGATCAGCAATTAGAGAGAAAAATGCTTCTCCGTATTTTCCAGAAAGGACTTCAAGCTGTCACTCAGGAATCCAAAAAGAAAAGCATTTGAAGTGAAAACATCAGACCTAAAGATTAGCATTTTCTAGCAGGAGAGTCTTAACTACAGGGAGAATTAGAAGGTTCATGAGCCCACGGTCATGGGACTTCTAGGCAGTTATCTCTATGCTGGAGAAAATCAGGCAGGTCTGAAAAGGTTGCAAATAGGATTGTAAGACTCTGGGCTGGGATTAAAAAAGCACAGTATCTGCTTTTCTGCAAAGAGAAGATTCATGCAGAAGGCTTTCATTGCACAGAAATGTTCATTTGGGACAGAGAGTAACTCAGAAAAGCAGTGTGAACAAGAGCACTCTCAGTCCTAAAGGACTTACTCAGTTCTTCCAAAGGGGAGCTCCTGCTTTGCCTTAGCAAACTGCAGAACTGTGGGAAATTCATTTCATGGTTGTCTGCTCTAGTAAAACCTCTGATTGAATGGACTCAAAAAGGTAAACATTTGGGCTAGTCATAAGAAAATCATTTGGTGCAGCAACCAAACCTCAGCATCAGGTCAGGCATTAGGCACCTACCTTTCCACTCTTGAGGCTCCTCTTCCTGTTAAGAAGCTGCATGGATTGCAAAGAGACATCCCTAGAGTGCACATCACATGTTGTGGAAAACTGAAAGGAAGTATGGAAACAGATGGACAGAGCCCTCAGACAGGTCTGTTGGAACAAAGATGTTCCTCTACCCACACAGGAGGAAGCAACCTTCACTTAAGATTTCCCAGTGGAAGAGCAGACCTCTGCAGGGAGTTCACAGATGTGGGTTATGTTACTTCACATACATAGTTATTTGTGTTGCTCCTGGCCAATTACAGCCAATACAGCTCAGGTTAAGTTAGCACAATCCATAGATTTGCTCTAAGTCTAAATGAATTAAAGATTGGGTCCCAAGCAGCCCTAAATTCTATGATTCTAAAATTCTGCAAAATCCACTAGTGCTGAAGTCCACCTCTTCTACCCTGAACCAACTGTCGCTACAGTAGAGCACCAAATATGAGTTACAAGGGGAAAAACAGCTGACTTTGGCATGCAAGTGCCAAGTCAGCTGAATTTAAGAGTCTCACCTTCGAATCCATAAATCAGATCTTCCCTGGAATCTCAGTCAGTCATGGTCTAAAATCCCTGGATTTTGCACTCTTCGAAAAGTGCATTTTGCACTAAATTAAATTTCATTAGAAACACTTCAGTAGCATCAAAGAGGACTCAAATGAAATGTGCAACACTACTACTGGTCACAGCCCCTGCTCAGTGAACAACTGCTCACCAAGTGAAACAGCAGAAGCCCTGCTTTTGACTGCCACTACCACCTTAACTATTCCACTAGAGAAGTCTTACTCTCCACCAAAGCTAAGCAGCACAACTCTTAGCAGGAGAGCTGTGTCCAGCCCCCTGTCCTGCAAGTAATCCCAGCTTACATGGTAATCAATGCCTTGCCTCAATAATGCAACCAGAGTCAGTGATCTTAGGCATCTTAAGCAAAAGCAAAGCATCTTCTTGCAGAAGGGCCCTTGTGCAGGTGTGGTGAAGCAGCAGAGTAGCTGCCTGCATTTTCACAGTACACTCAAGAACAGCAGAGGTGTTGCAAACAAAGCAACTCCCTGTTCTTATTAGGACAAGGTTTAATGTGGAACTCTGGTCGGTCTCATTTGCCAGAGAATTATTTGCATGACTTTGCTGTCAGAGCCTCCAGTCTCCTGATTTCAGTAAAAAGCCTGCGTTCAAATATATTCCACTCCTGGCTGCACTGTTATCTGAAGTATTACTCACTCTAGTTAGCAGAGGTGCTCTGTAAATCTCTTCCAACAGTCATTTGTGGCAGTGTGAAAGCCTCATCAAGGTCTTCAAGCCACGAGCCTAAAAACCTCTCGGGATGAGAAGCAAAGAAAACCTGTTTTGACTGTTCTTGAAAAGCATTCTTGGCGGCAGTGGCATGCAGAGTCAGCTTCTCAGCAGCAAGCCCAGCACAGCATGGCATCAGTGAGGGCAGCCAGACTCCCCTGGCTTCTGATCTGCTGCTGCCAAACCCTGAAGAGACAAACTTGCCTTTCTCACTCACAGAGGTGCCTTTCAGGACTATAAACTGCCTCTGTGATAGAAAAATCAGGAAAAGAGGTAATATATCAGAAAAGTCCTCTTAGTCCCTAAAATGTCTGTAAAGACTTAAATTAAGCCAGTTAGTATTAAACAGGCACATACTTCCCACAGATATGGCAAGAAATAAGGTCGTCTTCTGTGGCTAATGCTTCAGCAGATAATCAACATGCACCAGTGGACTCATTTGTGTCCAAAAGAGGTGTGACACTGTGCAGTTTTCCACCCTTTTTTCCCATTGCAGTAGAGGAGTCCTCAAAGCTTGCAGTCAAGTTTCTTCTAAATGAAAATTATATTGCAAAAGCCAAAATTTTCACTGAGGTTTTAGAAAAAAAAAAAGTATGAGAAACTTTTCAAAACTGAAAGCTTTTTGAAAAACCTTTTATCAAAGTGATTAGGAGTTGGTGATGCATGGGTTTGCTGAGATAGCACTCACTGGCAGATCTCCAGGTACCGGATTCATTTCATTATGTTTTGAACCATTACTGTTTCTCCATGGGGCCAAATCCTAAAGGTATCCATTTCAACACCACTGCATGAGAACACCTGATTTTTCATAGTAAACATAACATCTAAACTTAATCCCACAGAAACAGAGATAGAGAGGCAGCCTAAAGATTTTAAATGCAAAGTAGGACTTTCATTTTAACAATGTTCCTCATTGTTTCTCCCTTCTTCTAGCTGCAAAACATCTTTAAGGGGGGAGGAGAACTTCCCTGTTTGGCAGATTTTATATGGCATTACAGATGGTAATAACAGGATGAGCAAGTGAATTGGAGGGGATACTTTGGTCTGCAGAATCTCTCATAATATAAAGCAACACATAAAAAGATCAGAGGGAATTCTCTGAGTTTAGGAGATTCAAAGGAGAACAGCCAACGAGGGGAAAAATATTTCTGGTTTAGAAAATTATATCAATCTTATTTCAACTCAAAGGAAGCTCAAACGTGCAACTTCTAAACAGTCCTTTTGCCAGATCACTAATGAGTGTAAAACTAAGCTTCAGGTAAAACACTCGTACTGTGAAGCTCACAACAGAGATCTGTGGCAGAATCCAAATACTCCTCAGATTCCCTGCTCCTCCCTCTAAAGGGCCCAGGAAAGTACCTAGCTATTTTCTAGACAATGACTAGAAGAAGGTGATGAAGGGGAAAACTTGAAACATCTGACAGTCTCAGCCCTTACCAGCCAAGGCAAAGCTTTCACTAAGGCAGATGCACATCAGTTGGATCCAGAGAAGAACCAAGTGCCCCATTACCCCTAAATACATGGGAACCTCATTCTTCCTCCAGAGCCTGACAGGTGCAGATGCTCCACACAAGCTATTAGGGTGTATACCTATAAATAGCCCAACGGTATCAAATGGCACAATTTCTACTCCTCCTCCCAGCTGAACATCATTTTCTGGGAACAAGGAAGCAACACAGGGCAAGAAGAATGCCTGGCTAATAGCATGTTCAGAACTGCAACTCCCAGCTACGAAGTGCCTGTGCGTCTGTATCTACGTATTAAGTACTTCCTCCGCTATACAACTAATCCGATTAACAGCTTTAGGAAACTCTGAAATGTTATAATTCAAGGGGTTCCATTCATAAAAGGTCTTAGGCTGTTTCTGTACAGAGGTTGCATTCTTCCCACTGGAAATAAAGCAGAGAGCAGGATTTTCTTCCAGGGAAGAATGAATCCCAATCCCACCATGCTAAAGTAGACCACCCTCTTACAATTCACATGAGTGTCAAGCAAGCCCCACAAGAGAAGGATCAGCCCCTCCTGCCTCTGCAGAGAGCCCCTCACAAGGCAGGTGAACACAGAGATCCCTCTGTGTGTGCTCTGCAGAAAGCATCACAGTCACAGGGGCTGTCTATTTGTCAGCTTGCACTCCCAGGGTACAAAGGAAACCTGCCAGAGATGAGGACAGGGGCAAATGAGTGACATGACATCTCCATTCACCTAATGCAAAGCACTGTATGATGCACCAGCAGAAAGTGTGAAGAAGAGTCTAGTCCAACCACACAACATGAGCCATGGCTGTAAGAGACCAATGGCTGCATTGCATGATACAGATGTGAGTTATAAAATTCAGTTCATTTTCCAGATGGCATGGGTCTGGCACCAGTGCCAAGTAAAAGAAATGTGCTTGATATGACAACTAAAAAAGTTACCAGAGAAAACTGATACAGTCAGACATCATCTGGCTTTTCTTCCCCAGAAGTGTCCCCATCTAACTTCAGGAACTGACAAAAGGACGTGGAAGAGATGAATGCTGCCTGTCCCACTCAGTTAGTCCTCATTTTCTGATTGATCTGAAGGCAACCTACTCCTAATAACCTATCACCTGACAATGTGTCACAGCCCAAAACACAAAATAAGTGTGCTAAGTGACACGATAATGCAGGAAAATGGTATTTCCAGGGAGCTATCCATAATCTGAAGAACGGGACAGCCCTCCTCTGCCAATAATTTCAGCACCTGCATGAGTTTAATCAGTTACATCAACATCTAAAGTATGCCTGTGTCGGATGTGCCATCTTTCACACTTATCCCAACAGGAAGCTGGAGCACTCATCCTCACAGCAGGACCTACACAGAGCTTAGATGCTCTGAAGCCAAAGACAGGCAGTCACAAGGAAACAGAACCAGCCACCAGTGCTTTCAAATGATATATGAGCTGAGTTGCACAGGGGACAGGTGAACATACAATTTCACTGATTTCTGCCTCTACCCAAGCTTTCACCCTAGTTGCTAACCTAGAGGCAGAACATCAAAGACAGAAAAGAAGTTTGTCCTGACCTGCTCTGTCTCCAGTCCCTCTGGTATCTCTCAGAGATCAGACTCCCAGCAATTTCTCTCTTGCAGCGTTAAGTGGAGTAGAGGCAACAGTATTGTGGGGAACCCTCTGAACCCACTGCAGAACATTTCAGGGACAGTTAGAGCTGGAGTCCAGTCAGAGCTCCTGAGTCAAGAAACAACTTTGGTCTGGCACAAGGCTGAGCATACGTAAGAGTTGTGTAGGGGGGCAACATAAGCATATACTTTACAGAAAATCAACACAACTGTTTACCTATTTCAATTAGAATACCACTTCAAGGGTAGTCTGTACACTAGACTGCAGTGGGTTTTACCTAGGTAGATAGCTGAAAAGATGTGTTATTCCATTAAGGATCATATAGTGAAAGAAAAAGGAGGAGCACACTAAGAGTCAAAACTCCTGCTACACTGTGTAGCCCAACTTCAAACATAGTTCCTTTCAAACTGGCAAAAAGGTAGTTCCTCATAGAAAGAGTAACTACTCTGTAAATTTGAAAATCTTCTCCCACAGACAAGATAGGATTTGGCTACATCAAATTGTGACTTGTGTTTTATTTAACAAAGTTCAGAGTTGGATGTCACCCTCAGTGCAATAACGAAGCTCTGCATGCACCACCCTGGCCGTGGGAACAGGCATCACAAGCGAAATGGAAGCCCTCCCTCCCTAAGGACAAAACCAGGTGAAAGAAGGCATCGCCCCAGGGCTGCCCTTACCTGAAGTGTGTCTTGCATTGCCATCTGAGTGCTTTTTTAAGTCAACAGTTCTGTCTATTTGAAACAGCTTCAGATCATCTTCATCTAAAGCGATATCTCCCCAAAAGGCAGCTGGAGAGAAAAAAAGGGCAATTAGTTTAGTTTTTAGTTTGGAAGGAAAGTACAATTCCCAGGGGGCCTGTAACGCACCTAAAAGGCAATGACTTCATGGACCAGAAAAAGGTCATACACTGCTGCAGTTTTAAAAGTACAGAGTGGACATTGGTGGTAGCCAAATGACAGCGCTTAATTTACAATGTAGATCCACCAAGATGAGAAGATATTAACTGAGTTTCCTTGTGTCACTTGTTATAGGTCTGACTCTCAGCCAGGTGGTGGTGTTCACTCTTGATTAAAGCCTACAGAAGGTTTGGCACCAGCATTGTCCTAGTTCCTGTGAAGGGACTAGCTAAGTCACAGCTCAGATTCTGACTGAGATGTTGCACCCACACCATCCCCTTGCTAACAATGTGCATAAGATGGGAGGACAGCAGTGAAGCACTCAAGCTCAGCAGCGTATATCTAAAGGCTACAGCCTTCAGGACCCCACACATGCAGTTAGCACCCAGACACACTGCATTGGTCTCAATCCAAACTGAGAGCCAGTCTACCATTTCCACTTCGCTGGAAAAACACCAGTTATTTGCCCCCTTGTGGATCAGTTAGCCAGATTTAAGTTTGCAGAATTTTTAATTTTGTAAAAATATTTGAATTTCAGCCAGAAGTCAGGAAAATAAGGTAAACAAGATGATAACTTGACATTCACAGCTCAGAGAAGCAGACTACAAATCATTTGAGTGGAAAAAATTATACCCCTGAAATATCCTGACCAAGTTGATGCTGCACAGTGTATAGTTACCATTTTGGGAATTTGAACAAAATAAACACAGGCAATGAGGCAGTTGACCAAGCAAAACAGATCTTTGAGAGATAACAAACAGATTACAAAGAGAGCTGTTAAAACTCATAAAAGAAGTCTGTATAGGCTGATGAAAAATAAGAAAAAGCAGAGCAAAATAACAGATGATACAGTTCAAGAGAACTCAGTCAGACAAGGAACAACACCAAGTCACTGTCTGCAACAGTGACCAGATTTGATGAAATTGCTTTTTTTTTTTCTCTTGTTAAGACAAAAACATTTATGTTACTTGAGGGGAAAAAACATCCCACTGCTACACTACCAACATCACTGATCAAAGCCCATTAGGCCTGAGAAACCAATGTATTTTGCTGATCATCTCACTTTATTGCCAAGACCAAATGGAATACATACCTTTGCCTGAATATCAGAAACCTGCAATCAGACTTCTGGTATTCAGTGGCAACTGAATAATGAAAAGTTAACTCAGAGTTTTCTCTGACACAACATGGTGCTGGTTCTGATGTGGCACTTGCTTCCTCTATTCTGCATTTCAGCACTTCAGTCAGCACAACATTTGCCAAGGTCCCTGATCTGGGATGTGGGCATGGCAAGAATTCTTTGCCTGCTGCCTACTACAAGCGCCAGAGTCCTGGCATGAGCAGAGGGTGACTCTGCTGCTTCTCCCTTTCCCTGGGACAAAGCTGTCCCCCAGCTACCTGGCCACAGCAGGGGATGGGAGACAGCCGAAGAAGAGGCTGGCTCCAGCAATTTGGCTGGGTCTCCTTAACAGTGCTACCAAAACCCAGCTCCAGGAGAGGACGCAGTTAGTGCAGACAAACCTATACACAGACTGACATCAGTTATAACTAGGGGAGAACCTCTGTTTGCTACACAAACACAGAACTCAGGCTCTCCTCAACTTCTGGGCAATCCAAGCCCTCACTCAGAGCAGAGAACTTAAAACACTGTCAGATCTCCATCAGGTAACATGTCTACGAGCACAGCCAAACATCCCAAGCTGATTGGGAATGGTCAGTGGAGAAAAGCAGTGACATAGGCTTCAATTTGAAGAGAAGACATTTTATCCATCCAGAGAAATTACTTGCTCAGGACAATGTGGCAGTCAAGGGGCAGAGATGCAAATGGCACCCCATGCCATCCAATTCCCTCCCCAGCCACCCTTGGTAAGTCATTACTATACTGGCCAACTACCACCCCCATTCCCTACCCTCCCGTCAAACCTACCATTCCATTTCAGCCCCAAACTAATTGTCACTGCCCTGGGCTCTCTGTGGCTCTTTTCCATTAGTACCACAGTCTGTTTCTCAGGCCAAGGCGGCCCATGCCAAAGCACATCTTTCAGGGCAAGCCTGCAGCGTGGATTTACATCAACAGAATTGTTACGTTTTCCTTCCAATGGAAGGCAGCAGTTTTCTCCCAGCCCTAGCAAAGGAATCTCTGTTACAAAGCCATACATCATCCTGAAAGATAGCCCACTACAAAAGCTGAATTTCCCTAGCATTTATTTCCAGCTCTCTGCAGTCCCAGCGTGCTCCAGGCGAACCATGATTTATCACAGTCCCCAACCAGCTGAACAACTTTCCATACTGGAAGTCCCGGCTGAGAATGTTGCACTGCAACTTCTCCTATGCTGTCAAAGGCCCCTTCCTAAAGACACAAGCCTGAAAGCCTGCCTCCATCCCAACGGAGCTGTCCCACAGGAAAGCACAAGTACTTTATTTTAAAAGGTCACAAGTTCAGAGACTGCTGGCAAATGAAGCATCTCAAATCTTCCCTTCTGATTTCCTTTACCAAGATCTCCTTTTTAATTTAATGTGGGAGAATTTCCAAAAAGAAAAAACAAAAACCAACCAAACAAAAAAATTTAAAACTCCAAACAGCAGGCTAACAAGCTTGGAAACCAGTGTTTCTCTTGGCAGAGCTCTGCAGTGTACACCCAGGTGCAAACTCTTAAGACAGTGCAATAGCGTGCCAGCTTTTCTTTGAGAAGATGCTTTAATAGCTCTGGATAGTAAGAACACAGCAGCTCTTACTGAGGTTGATGGAGCCAATATGAGAGAGTTCGCTTCTATGCTAGACTGGTAACCTGCACCAATCACCTGAATGCTTAACCTCACCACCTCCCAGGATATGCATTTGGGCAGTGTTTGTCTGCTAGGGCAAAGGGGAAGGATGACTGTGTTTGACAAACAAATTCTGCACCCAAATGAAAAAAGCAGCCTGGCAAGCTGTCTGTGTTTTCAGCACATTTCTCCCCGAGGAAAACAGTCCGCATGCTGATGTCTGAATTGTGTGCTGAGCACAAAGGTTCCATGACGCCAGGAGAGTATGGCAGACGGCACTGGGAAGAACATTTCCTTTTGGGCAGAGGACAGGTTCAACAGTTTCTCCAGGTGCTCCCCCCATGTGGGGGACAAAACCACCAATGTCTTCACAGTCCTCACCTTCCACAGTAACATTTTGGGGAGTCCCCAGCAATGTGACAGCACACACTGTCTTCTTTCTAAAAACTTCACTGCTCTTCCCTGCAAATCACCTCCAGTCTGTTCCTCCCCCCTCCCAACACCCCCAAACAATTCCCTTCTATTCCAGCCACCAAGCTGGAGCAAAATTTTCATCCATTTGCCTGCCATGATCTCTTGCCAGGAAGCCCCTATTCCAGCATGAGCGTAGGCTACAGATTTCCCCTGATGATGGGGATCAACAAAGCAGTCACCCTCTGCATGCTATGGAAGACCCCTGCGATTTTCTCTGTAGCACCCATCAGGACCAGATGTGACTGAGACTGACCAGAAAGAGAGGCCTTGGAAACAGGTATAAACCTGCCTGCCAGGAAAGCTCCCTCCATCCCACTCCACCTCAAACACAGGCTCTTTCACTTACTGAAGCTTTTATTAAGAAATGGCAGGTTTTAGGTGCTGAATGGGATCTGAACCTGGATTGAAGACTATGTCTTCCACCCTGAGCCAAAGGGGTCCTCTTTCTGTATGGCCACGCTAAGTTGTGTAAGTGACCAGCTCAAGGGCCTTGCCTGAATTTGCAGCTGGCTGGCACAGCTCACACTGACAGACTTCCTTTCAGCTCTCCTAGCACAGCTCTAATATAGTTTTGCTGCTCTTGCTGAGCAGGTGTCCCACAGTGTAGTACAGCAATAGGCATGGAAAACAAAGAGCAATGTGAACCTAAGTAGATGCTTCAGAATCATTTCATCAGTACTCACAACTTAAATTCAGTTTTCACTTGTGTTCACAACCTCTGTATGTAGATGATACCTGGGTCCCCAAGCAGAGGTACCTCATGACTACTTGTATCAATACAGACTGTAGTGGGTTGACCCTGGCTGGACGTCAGGCACCCACCAAAGCTGCTCCCTCACTCCCCTCTGCAACTGGACAAAGGAGAGAAAATATAACAAAGGGTTCATGGGTTGAGATAAGGACCAGGAGAGAACACTCACTGATTACTGTCACGGGCAAAACAGACTCGAATTGGGAATATTAATTAAATTTCTTACTGACAAAAATCAGAGCAGGATAATGAGAAGTAAAATCTTGAAAACAACTTCCCCCAACCCCTCCCTCTTTCCCAAGTTCTATCTCCTCCCCCCCCAGCAGCACAGGGAGAAGGGGAATGGGGGTTAGGGTCAGTTCATCACAAATTGTTTTTGCTGCTGCTCAGAGAGAGGAGTCCTTCCCCTGCTCCAGCATGGGGTCCCTCCCACAGGAGACAGTCCTTCACAAACTTCTCTAATGTGAGTCCATCCCATGGGCAACAGTTCTTCACAAACTGCTGCAATGTGGGTGCCTTTCCATGGGGTGCATTCAGGTACAGACTGCTCCAGCATGGGTCCCCCACATGGCCACAAGTCCTACCAGGAAACCTGGCAGGTTTCTGGCTCCTCTCTCCATAGGTCAGCAGGTCCCTGCTCCAGCATGAGCCTTCCACAGGGTCACAGCCTCCTTTGGGCATCCACCTGCTCTGGCATGGGCTCCTCCATGGGCTGCAGGTGGGTCTCTGCATCTCGATGGTCCTCCATGGGCTGCAGGTCGGTCTCTGTACCCCGATGGTCCTCCATGGGCTGCACGGGGGCACAGCTGCTCCACCATGGTCTGCACCATGGGCTGCAGGGGAACCTCAGCTCCAGGGCCTGGAGCACCCCCTCCCCCTCCTTCTCCACTGACCTTGGTGTCTATGTTGTTGTTCACATGTTTTCACTCTGCTCTTCTCTGGCTGCAATTTTCATCTGCACAATAACTTTTTTCCCTTTCTTAAGTATGTTATCACAGAGGTGTTACTGTCATTCCTGATTGGCTCGGCCTTGGCCAGCAGCAGGTCCGTTCTGGAGCCAGCTGGCATTGGCTCTACCAGATATGGACAAAGCTTCTGGCAGCTTGTCATAGAAGCCACCCCTGTAGCCCCCCTGCTACCAAAACCTGGCCACAGAAACCCAATGCAAAAATACACACGGAAGAAGTGTTTGCACAATTAACCTTGACATCTCCAATTCTGTAAGCATGAACAGATGCCACTACCAGGTAACCGACAAAGCCTGCCTGCCTCAGACTTGGATCTGTCACCCAAGTGATGAGCCACACCATCTTTTTGGGTCTCACAGTGCAATTGAAGGATGTGCTCTGAACCCACCCATGAGATCAGTCTCGCATGTATTTGTAAGGCACAATGTCTATCCCCACCCAGATCTCTGCTCTCCATCATCTACATTATGAAAAGATCCTAGGACACCAGTTAGTTCCTTTTGTTCTAGAATTGACTGTGCCATATCCAAACAGTATAAGGGAAAAACAATGTCCCTCCCACCTGAGCAACATGAGCTACTGGCAAGGAGTGCTGGTCCTATGTGGACACAGTAACACATGCCACCTCCTGGCAAACAGCAATATGACAAAACCACACCAGGTTATTTTTGACTATTTTCTGATGCTTCCCAACCAGACAGGTCTGAGTGCTGTGTGATTTAATTTTCAGGGCTGGCCACACTCTGCAGTCTAACAATAAGAAAATAAATCAACAGATCAAAGTTCCCAGCACCTCCATATTTCTTTCCTCACAGGAAGACAGGTCTGTTGCTGAACTGCCTGCTGGCACAGGAACCAGCAGAACAGTATTCTGAAGCATGCTAAGATTTATACCTTAAAGAAAAAAATTCAACACATTTCCCAAGGGAAAGTAACAACTATGTCAGAGGGGAAAACAAAGCCTCAAAATAAGTCATAAACCAGTGCAAGAAGAGAGAGAAAAAAGCCCAGACCAACACTTTGGAAATAGAGCCAAGTCCTGAGCACTGCATGCTCAAGCCAAAGAAAGATGGGAAACAAGTGGCAGCAATAAGTGAAAGAAAAGCATCAGGACTGCCACATTCAGCCATTTCCTTTTTATCTGGATCAGTTGGTTTCTCCTCAGTAGGAATGATCAGAAGTTTCCCACTGGTCAGCTTTGGGGATAAGCTGCCTTGAAGGCTCTGACAGCAAACCCCTCCAGTCAGCAAGGGTGTTTCAAACTGGAGTTGGTGTCTGGCATCAGTGGGGATACCTGGCAATAGGGACTTGGTGATTCAGTTTTCAGTGGGAAGTTCCCCTATCCAGGGAGCACATTTTGCTTCAGAAATTAGTCCCAGTTTGTGTAGGAATGTCTATGAAGATGGTCTACTTCTAATTGACAACAAATACTTAAAACCCACAAAATTTCTTGGGAATCAGAGTTCAAATGCCTGTTTAGACTTCTGCAGAAACCTAAACTCCGTAAACTATCACGTGTAGTGCTCCCACAGCACCCTTCTTTGGGAAGTGATCTGCAGGAGACTGAATTAGGCCAGAAATTCTGATTCATGTTCAATGCATTTCCTTTCCTGGAAGGTGACAATGCAGGAGCTAAGAAATGCTTTGGGCTTGAGTTTGTCCAAAACTGTAAACATACACATGAGCCTACACAATGCCCAGCTTTGCTCTTCCTGGGCTGAATACCATGTTATTTTAACCAGAAACCGAGCAATAATGCTTGCCATAATTAGGTTAGGAGAAAGATATTTTCATTTGAAAATTCATAACTCTCCTGCTGCTGGTTATTTCCTCACTCAAGGTCTTAATCTTTTCCACTTTGACGTGGCAGTCACCCCAGTCTGATGATCTATGAACCAACCCATTCCTGGTAGGATGAACAATGCAGGAGGGCATATGTAAACAAACAGTCCTGGAAATCCATACCACAGGCAGCAAAGCAGCTCCCTCTACGGGCTCTGAAATGGTTAAACACCTGCACCTTCATAAGAGAGCGCTGCAGGGGGATGGATGTCTGCTGCCCAATACTTCAGACCACCTTAGAGGTTTAAGGAAGCTGCTCCCCTGTAAAGTGGTGT
Organism: Corapipo altera; assembly: GCF_003945725.1. Taxonomy (NCBI): domain Eukaryota; kingdom Metazoa; phylum Chordata; class Aves; order Passeriformes; family Pipridae; genus Corapipo; species Corapipo altera. The sequence continues at coordinate 1,032,015 of NW_020885004.1, read as the reverse complement.
GCTAAACCCCAAGGGACTGACTTAACCCCTCCTGCTTCCATGGGAAGTACATTGAGGTATGTGAGCTTCATAATACTTTTGCTCTCTCTTTTCTGCCTAGGTGACAGTGTATGTTCCATGGCAATGCTGACATGAGACAGGGATCTGGTTGTGCATCTCCGAATTTTTCTCCCTGAAAGCAGTATGCAGTCTGCACAGTGCCTCTTGGCCACATTTTACATGTAAGCAGAAAACAGACTTTAAGAAGAAGCTATCATGGACACACAAATGCATGTAGCTTGATCTCTACCCCTCAAGACAGACAGACATCCACAAAGACACCCCACAGGCAGTTAAATTCACTCGGAGACCTCACTCCTCTGCAAGTGAAACCAAACTCTGCAACTCACTCAGCTGTCCTGACCAGGCAACCTTGGCCCCTTCCTGCTGCCTGAAGGACACAGGTATCCTTCCTGATTCCTGTCCAATTCACCACAGCCAGGATGCTCTGCTCTGCTGAGGAGGGGGCTCAATTTCAGCACTTTATTTTCTCAAAAGCCAGGAAGGGCTTTCAGATATAGCTTGTTCCCAAGCACAAGCAGCATGTCCCCACCCTGTGCCACCACTTCGAAGTGAGATTCTTTCCTTGCAACTTCTCCCAGCTCACCATTTTTTTCCCTCCACCCTAATGCCTAGTTCTCAACTCAATACCACCCCCTCCCATCATCTCATCCTTGCATGGACTTCTCTCCATTTGCAATCGCTTAGTGTTTGAGGAAACAGTCTGCACATAAGGTAGGCTAGAAAAAACAACTCTTTTACTGCACTTAGCTAGTGGACTGTGAAGAAACAATCGCTCTTTAGAGCATCCAGGGATGAGGAGTAAACACATATACTGTGTCTTTAGCTACCTACACACATGAGCTGATACCTTCCTAGCTTGTAGAAGAGACTGCTGGGAAATTGCTTTTAAAGAGGGTTAGTGTTCATAAGTCTGTTTGTTCTCCAAGTTACACAAAGTTCAGAGCCACACAGAGGAAAAGCCAACAGTGAATCGGAATAGACATGGTATCTCTCTTTAAGTCAACTGACCAGATGCCCTTGCCAAAACCAAAACAAAACATGAACCCTTGATTTGCAAACTTCATGTGATTTAACCAATTCAACTGTTGTTTCTTCTGTCCTAGCTGGTTTAAGAAGTGTCAAACCAGCATTTGCACTAAGTTGCAATCACTTTCTCTCCTTCTTGGTCCAATAGATTACAACTGATTGTAGGAACACCTAGTACTGGCCTTGCATCAAGAGACATATTTTTTAGACAAAAAGGTTGTTTTCTGCAGTATCCCACAGCCAGGTGCTATCAAGCCATCAGAGCAACAGTGAATGACAAACAGAAGATGGGCATGACAACAGTGCTCACACTGCCAATAAAGACTGGAACTGCTGCATCCAGTTAATCCAAAGCTTCAGCCTGCTCTACATGTCCCTGTCCTGCCTAGTGAGCATATTCAGTCATCTATTATGGAAATCAACAGAGGAAACAAACTTCCAGGACTGCCAGACCTTGGACCACTGAGCAGACAGCAAAACTTTTCTCTTGTGATAGTACAGTATGTAGAGAATTCCTCTTGCCCTGCTTATTTCAACAGCATCAGAGGACTGCCACAGCTCCTTTTCAGAAGGACAAGAACAGAAAGCTTCACATTCAGCTAGGTTTAAGGGAAGCTCCAGCATCAAACCAAATAAAGGTCTTCAAGAGAAGTTTTGGGAGGAAGTGCTCTAGTCACAGATAGGCAGACCCTGGCAGGTTGAGCTGCATCTCAACTTATGGGACTTGGCTTCTGAAACTCCATCACAAAGACAAATCCCTGGTGTCTCCAAAGTCTAACTCAGAGAGGGAAAGTACTACACAACAGCCCAGCAAAGCAGCTGGTGCAAGCAGGAAAAGCCTCTCACAAAGATACCACTGATCAGGTGCAGCTTTTCATGAAAAGTACAGAAAGGACACAGATGGCAGCTGGATCACGATACAGGGAAAGTGAAGCCACATAGAATTCTCTCCCTTTTTGACAGTTAGCAAGTGGTCCAGACAAGCCCTGGCCTCCAACAGCTTCTATCACACCCTGCTCAAAAGTTATTCTGATTAAATAAAGGCAGCAGACAGAGAAGAGACCTAGGCACCAGCACCCCAGCCAACACCTCCAACTTGCAGTGCATACAGCTCTCAACATTAACAGAAATGGGAACCAGGAAACAAAACCATAAGCAGATGAAAGTATTTTGTGTCTGATCTGAAATGACAGGACCCATAAATAGCAGAGTGGCACTATCTGACAGAGGAAGCCTCTTCCCCAAGTGCCTATGAAGTGACCCTAGTTAGCTCAACCTGCAAGGCAGCAATGCTGACTTAGAAATCCAGCATTGCTTCAGCTGCCCTTTAAGAGCAGGAGACAGCAAGGTTCTGGGTAATGAAATCCAAGAATGCCTTTGTCAATTAATTATGGAGAAAGCTGAACCACACAAGCCCCATCTCACCCCCTCCATCATTTTTGCTGCTCAATATAACTTTAATTAATCTTTCCTTTGGCAATTTGAAGGAAGGGTGAGCACGATGCAAACACCCACTGAGTATTAAATTGATTTCCTGTTTTATAGTCCTCTTTCCCTCCCTATTGGCCCAGCTGTGATTTGTGCCCCTTCCCTTGGAGGCATTTTTTCCACGCTAATATAATCCAAAGCCCCAAGCAACAATCGCATCCAGAAAGTAACACTTTGCACAGTCCATTGCTTCAGCCCAGTCTCTGCCAGCACAGAGCAGATTCTCTCTTGCTCCCTTTTCTCCCCCCACCATGAAAATTCAAAGCAACCACTTAGTTTCCCTACTTTTATCATTTTTGCTTAAAAAACTGAAAATGTTTTTGTCCTAAATAACTAAGCAATCACTTTTCTATAGTTTCCTGCCTGCCATTTGTAGTAGTGCTTCTCAATTACCAAAACATTAATGTAAAGCCTATTCCACTGGCAAACACCACCTCCAAGCTGAGATACCAGGCTGGTTTGGTACTCCAGGTACCTGGACCTAAAACCAGAAGGTAGGAATACGAAGATCAGTTGAGGTCCCAAATAACTTCACCTACTCTCAACAAGAGACAGCACCCCACCTTGGGCTTGTGGGGCTGGAAGCAGGATCTTTAGCAGGAAGCACACCCCCAGTGCACAGGCCAAGACTGGGGTAGGCGGGAAAATAAGGGAAACTAGCTGTGCAGGAATGGAACAAGCTCTTTTCAAAGGACCTTCCCCTTTGCTTTGTGGGGAAGCCAGGTCCTGATTTTCAGCAGTCAACCATTTAAGGGTGAGGGTGGTTAGGGATTACCTTCTTACCCCATCATCACCTGAAGGACAGGCACAGGAACTGGCTGCCTGCAGTTTCTGTCTCAGGCATTCAGTTTATTGTTCAACACTACTGATTTTGATACCATGAATTAGAAGACCTTGACCTAAAATATTGCACACCCTTCAGCGGCTGTCCCATAAGACTTTGTGAGCTTTATGGTCACCAGCTTCAGTCTTCTGAGAGGAGACATCCAGGTCAGACCTTCTCCTCAGGTAATTCCCATACCATGGGACTTGCCCTGGATTTATTCCTCAAAAGTAAGCTGAGAAATATAACCTTAGAGATGACAGAAGAAAATTTAAGACTAAAACCGTTCTAACTCTAACTTCCTGTGGTTCAGTGGCTAAGCCCTGTCCCCCCACTCAGGACATTTCACTGGTCATGCTCACAATGCAAAGTGAACCATTATTACTTATTTAATTGCATCATTTGGGGAGAGATGCTTTTCCTTCAGGTGGCCAGACACACTAGGTTTCAAAACTTCACTGTTCTCACCCCAAGCACTGCAGTAGAGGAATGGGTGACCCCAGATAGGCAGGAGATTCACTGCCACCTGCCCACCCACAGAAGAAATTGGCTCATGGCAAAAATGAACAAGAAGCGGAGCCATTAACTGAGCTGCATCCTCAAAAAAGGAAGGCAGCAACCCAGGCCTGCTTGGAGCAAACTTTAAGGCAGGCTGACAACTTAAAACCACATGGTCCTGGATGAAAGGGGGGAGTTCATGATAGATCACATCTATTCAAGGGCCAGACAAGGAAAGCAAACATAAGCTCATTTTACTCATTGTTCTTCTTCCACCAGCACCAGGAGAGGAGTGTTGCAGCCCTGTTGGAAGAGAAAAAAGAAATGGACAGCAGGCAGGAAAAAAATGGGAGCTATTTACGGAGGATAGCTAATTTGAGCTGTTTACAGACTTCCCCTCTGAAAGCTCGGGTATGGGAGGGTGGGCAGAGAGGTGGTTTCAGCCATTAAAAATACAACGTGAGAATCCATTAATTTTCCATAGAAACAATGTCGTCATAGAAGCGAGACAAATCCGATCAGTCATGCAAATGTGCTGATGTTAAATTCTCAGGCCTGGGTGGGGAATTTGGATTGCCAAAAACACAACAATGAAGAGATGAGAATGAGATTAGTAGCCAGAGTGGCTGCAGCACTGACGGCATGGTGGGGGCATGGGATGTAACCAAAGGCACCCCCAGCTTACAGTGGAGTTCATGCCTCAATCCAGGCACAGGTGTCCCAGCAGAACAAATGAAAAAAGCCATCTTTGCATGAGATATCAGGAGCAAGGCAAATGCCACATTCCTGCTCTGCAAACCAGCAAGGACCACAGCTCACTCCAGGGAATGAGGGGTTCAGCAACCCACAGGACTGGGACCCTCATAAGCTGCAAAATCACAGCATCAAGGAAAAGCAAGAGGTGATTGATAGCAGAAGAAACGGGTGAATGCGTCTCATAGCATAACACAGCAAAGCAGTAGGCAATTCCAGATTTGGAGAGAACTGTCCCAGGCAAATGCTGAGCTGTGATGCAGTCTGAAACATGGCATTCGTGTTATGTTAATAAGGGGCAAAATACAAAAATGTATTTTTCCCCTCCCAACAAAAAAAAACCCCAAAACCAAACCAAACCAAACCGACAACCAAAAACAAAACAAAAGGAGACCATCAGATTTTATCTCCTTTCTCCCTCTTCTCTCTAAAAACCAAACTTTACAAACACTCTGCAGAGGGAGATACTACACATGGAAAATTACAGAGGCACCTAGAGCAGGAGAAGTGGAAATCACTCACCCTGCTAGCGAAGCACAGCCCTTCTTTGCAAAGAATCCAACCACCATCTTAGACTGGCCTCACCACAAATATTTAGGAGTTAAAAAAAACCTTGCAAAATGAAGTGCTCCACCCCCTGCAGTACATAAAACATTGCTAGAGTAACACCTGTGACAAGAATGCTTCCAGGTGAGTCTCACTATCAGCAAAGAAACATATGACTGAAACAAACAAACCAAAACAAACAAACAAAAAAAAAGAAGAAAATAAGGAGAGGTCAAAACAAATCCCAAGAGATGTTTCACACAGGTTCATCCATAAGCCAAAGTACCAGTATTTGTCATCAGAAACAGCTGTTTGGTTCACTTTTCAGTTTGAAAATGCACTGGTTTTACATCTGAAGCCTTTGATGCTACAGCGATGGGAATCCCCACCACGCAAGGGCTGTTTGTGCTCACCAGGTAGCTGCTGCTGTCCTCAAGCCTGAGGAGGGCTCGCCCACCAGTGTCTAAGCAAGGGCACTCACATCTGTATATGCACCTCAGGGAAACTCCCCAGATCACCATCTTGCCCAGAAACAGGCATTTACCAAGTAACTTATCTCAGTCACTGAAACCTGCTCTCTACTGTCATGTAATCCAAAGAAGTAGCTTTCTCAGAAGGGACAGTCCTGCAGGATACAGTGATGCCCTAGATGGGTACTTTGCTGGTAGCTCAGCAAAACACAACCCAGAGCACAGGCTGCTGAAAGGACACTTGGTTCTGAGAGACACTTGGTTCCAGAGCCCCTAAAACACCACATGCCCCTCTGGTAATTCCCTATCAGTCTTAAAGTCCTATAAGAAAACCTGAAAAAAGTGATTTCCTTAACATTTATATAGAGTAAACAGGACCTCTTGCTTCCCCTTTTATGGCTCATAAGGCTTGCCAGCAGCCTGTTCAAATACCTCTCTGGATTTGCACTGCTAGACACATGGCAGAGGATCAAGCCAGCCTGCCTGCTCCAGCCAGCACTCTTCAAGTCTGCTTCACAATGGTGAGATTACAAGTCCAGCAGCAGCACACCCCTCCCTGAATACTGCTCTGTGCAGACATCCCTGTGCAGCACACAAAATCACACTGCTGCCCTCATAGGAGAGATTTGTGTTCTGCCACGGTGTGACTTTTGGGGATGGTCCTGTGCAGGGCTAAGCACTGGACTTAATGATCCTTTTGGGTCATTCTGTGATTCCTTCAGGTGGTTCTTTCTGATGTCCGAAAACCTCTTCTTTTCCTGCCAGCCCTATCTGCTCCCAACACTCTGCCTTCACTGCTTCCTCACCCTTTTCTGAATACCACTGCCATAAATGCTCTGTTCTTGACTTTCAGTGTTACACTCCCACATCACCCAAACATCAACGATCACTGCATTCTCAGTGACTCCCATCCTGGTCTATCCCATTGCAGTTGGCATGTATAAAGCCAACGTTCTCAATATTCAAGGCCATTTTTTATTGTCCCAGCCACATACACTACAGTGACCATCTAGCAACACAATCCTCCCAGTGTACAGAGCTCTAAGGCACCAAACTTCAGAGGCTGTCACAGGTCATTATAGAAGCATCAGTTTTGGGTGCAATTTCTCCCCATACAAAATTCCTCTCAAGATTTACACTCAAAAGTCACAGCAGTCACAGTTCTCTTCAACAAGATCTCATTATGCTCTGTTTACTAAGATTTCTCAGAATTGTGCAGAATCGTGCTCTGATCACACCTCAGAGCGTTGAAGTAGGATGTCGATATACCAGCATACGCATGAAAGGCACTAGCAAGAAAGTCGCAGACCTAGTCTTCTTTTGACACAACTCATCCTGCACCAGCAGTGAGCAGCCAGGAAAGCAGTGAGAATTAAGTGTCATTACATCCATTCCTCTTATTTATGTAGTAGGTGCACATGACAAGTTGGTCTTTATCGATACATCCTTTAACAATGCTGGTTGCCTGTTTCGCTTCAAGCACTTAAATACATCTGGGTGAGGACATGCTCCCACTTCCCAAGTGAGCCAGCTGCACCCTCCACTCGCTCAAACATCAACAATAAAAGCCTGCTCAAGAATATGCATCTGTTTCACGTATGGCTCATACAGCTAATTTAAACAGTTTCCATATGTTGCCAAAGGGCTGTGACCAAATGCCGCTTGCAAATAAATGGTGAGATTGTCTGATTCCACAGAGAAAAGTTTCATCTTGGAGCAACAGCTCCTTTGTTCCCAAGTCTGCCTGGGCTTCCCCAACCTCTTCTGCAGTTGGGTGCTGCCGACTGGTCCAAATGCTGCCTCCTCCTGGGATCATGCCACTGCAGCAACACACTTTATGGACCACAATGGACAGACTTTGGAAAAGACCTGCAATGAACACCTTAACACATGGAGATCATAAAATCACAGAATGGTTTGAGTTGGAAGGAACTTTTAAAGGCCATCTAGTTCTACCCCCCTGCAATGAACAGAGATATTTTCAACTAGATCAGGTTGTTCAGAGCTCTGTCCAACCTGACCTTGAATGCTTCCAGGGATGAGGCATCTACCAGCTCCCTCGGCAATCTGTTGCTGTGTTTCATCACCCTTTTATCAGGCTAGGCAGTACAACCACCTCCTGTTCCTTGTTACAGAAAAGTTACTTACTTATACGACAGCCATGCTTTTTGCTCAGCCCTTATCCAGATATTTCCATCGACCACCAGGCTGTAACTGTTGGAACTCTCAAGCATAAATGAAGTTCTGTGGTTCCATATAAGCTATAATTTCATGCTTCCACATTTTGCTGTGCCACCTGAAGTTAAAATCTCACTTTTAAAGTACCCACAGTGGTTTCCTGCTTAGCCCCAGCCTTGCCATATCAGAGCTGGACCACATCCAAATTAATGGTTTGTAGATGGGAGGACTGTAAGGCCTTCACTCCAAGAGGTAGATCTAGTCAGGGAAGCAGACAATAAATATCTCTATTTGGAAATGCAGGGGAGGCTATTAGAAAGATTTAAAAATTCAAAGGGAAAGTACACAGATGCTACTATTTTCCTTGTCAACAGTGGCTTCCCTGCACCCCAGGGAAGTGCAGTGCAGAGTTTGTACCTACTGGAACCAGCCTTGCACAGTAAAAGCCATCTCATCTCTTCAGACAGAGCTTACTGGAGCATGCACCAATAAGGTGTCCCAAAGAGCCATCCAAAGATATGGTCCTCAGCCTGTCCTGAAGAAGTGAAGCAATTTTTTTTTTGGTCACGGAACCCAGGATAGAGCTGGATGTCCCAACTCCCCATCCCATGCTCGACCATTAGACCATCTACTGCTGCCCAGCACCAGGGTGCTGAGGTTCCCTTCCCTCTCTGGAGGTTGAAGGGTTTCTACTCCTTGCCACTTCACAAGACAGGCATACTACAGAAAGGGCAGTAGGACCAAGTGAAAGATGAGAGCATCCAGTTCCACAGTCTTGCACACGGGGCTGTCTCCCCCCGCCCAAGGCAAGGGGATCCACACTCACCAAAGCTATCCTACTCCTACACCTAGTGGCCATCCTGCAGCATCTCCTCCCTCTTTGGGGAAGTTGTCAGGGACCAGAGACACAGTTAACTAAAAATCTCCCTCAAATCTGACATCGGGTGAAGCACATGAAAAATTACTCATGCAATTGATTCACACGGTTTCCATCATTCATAAATTCCTATGCGTAAAGGGGAGACATTGGATTTACACATAACCGACTCAGACAGCTGCAGATTTCCATAGGCACTAAATGTCTGCAGGCAGAAGCCACTCTTCATGTAATCCTGTTAAACAGCTGGAATGAATGGAAATGCTGTGCAATTCAGCATGCTAACAGCAGCCACCTCTGCTTCCTCCACCATTAGTGCAGGGTCCTCCCCAGTTCAGCCTCTTCCCGTGGGTCCAAATTTCAGAAGTTATTTCATGCCCTGAACTCTGCAGGAAGCCTGGAGCACATGCAAGTGTGAGGCTACAGTAATGGAAGGCTGTCCTCAGAAAGCACTTGGAATGTATCAAGGCTCTCCATCACAGTCTTCTTTGCTTTTGGGGATATAACAGGGGAACATATAAGTCTTCTCATGAACAGAAATCAGTACGCTGGAGATTGGGTATAGAAGAAAAATCAACACACTGCCATCTCCAAAGGCAAGATGGTGGAATTCATACAAAATATAATTGCTAGTAGATCCAGGTCCAGACTGGAATCAAATGCTCTTAAGACAGGAGGATGTCAGGTGGAAGCTGTTTGCCATTTAAAGACCCTTCATGGCATTCAGCACTGTATCACATTACAGAATATGTGAAGAGCCAGCAAAAAAATATAGTGTTCAGTAATTTGAAGGAGGCATTGTTAAACCTTCATCTTCCAGGGAAGGCCAGAAAGAGAGACCAGTCTGAGCTCCATTCCCTCAGGCATCCAGCAGAAGATGATATTCAATAAGGCTCATGTTTCATGCATATGTAAATACGGTTTACCTTTCACACCTCCATAAACTGCTGACTCAGTGCTTTCCAGTCACATTTGATTGTCAATACATGAAATCTCCTACAACTTCATGGAAACTGGAGGGTCTCTCAGGGAAGATTAACTACAGACAACTGTCCAGACAAGCAAGCAGGATGAGACAAGCACACGCACAACAGAAATATCATCTCACTGTAGATGGTATGCACCTTGCAGAATTGTTGATTATACTCCCAGAGGCAGCTGGGTTTAGCTCTGCTTCTCTTCTTCCTTTCCAATCACTTGTTCCTATGGTCTCTCCTGTGCTACCACAAGCCTTCACATGACTGGAAAGCAACACAGTAAAAAAATACTTGGTTCTTAGTAAAAACCAGTTTGTTCCCAATCAGATCAGTCCCTCTGTGCTCAGTTCCCATGGCTCACTGATACTGGGAGAAGGAAGTTGGAAGGAAAGACTGCCTTCCTCAGCAGCAGCCCAGCTTTAAGCCAGAATAAAGTGGCCATGACTGCAGCATCAGTGGACATGGCTGGCTCAGAGAGCAGAAGCAGCCCTTCTGAGGCAGTGGATGGACTTCTACTTGAGTATGCCCATCCCTCCCTTTCCAGCTTTGTCCCAAAAACAAAGCATCAGTCAGAGATACTTATCCCAGGCCTTCACAAACATTCACAAAATTACATTATAAATATTAACTTTGTAAATATATAAATATACACCATAAATGCTTCTGCTGGCCATCCCTCTCTGAAACACCTCAGCTGCACCCTGTGCATTAGTCTGGTCTGTGTCAGAGCTCTGCTCCCCACTTTGCAGCAGCAAGTACTTGGCACTTTTGCCAGTGATCCATATGTCAAACACCCAGAAAAGCACAAGGGTAACAAGGAGCTTTTTTCACCCTTGCTCAGTGTGCACCTCCCTGGTTCTGCAAGAGAAGAGAAAAGATCCCTGTCATCATCAGTCCCTGCCACTCTGCTGGATCTACTCCTGAAGCAGTGTCACACAATCATGTAATTATCGACTATCACAACATGTAAGCAGGGTTGGATTGAAAGTATAAAAGTAAACCTCAATTTTGACATTTCTTGGCCATAATAAAAAGTCTTTATACAGGGAATGAAGACAGCTTCTTCCTCTGACAAGCTGTTTATGCTCTCTGGATAGCAAACAGTCTTGTGTCAGGAGCGTGCCTGCCTTTGAAGGGGGAGATTGCAGTTTGAAAAAAGCAGGGAGCAAAAAAAGAGGGGACAGAGCTGCTTTAAGGCAGTTGCCAGGATTTAACAGTGCCAGTAAGGTCTCCCTGTGTTAGCCTTGCTCTGAGACAGTGAAGCCTTTTTTTGGCTCAGGCTCTAAAAACACTTCGCAGCCACCAATGGCAGACCAGTGTCAGAGAAAACTCCAGCCCAAAGAACTGCAAACTAGAAACTAGTTCCTTTTCCACAGCCTTAGGCCAGGCCTTACCGTGAGCAACCCAGGGCATTAGCAGGAGCCAGAGTCACCAGCCCTGCTGGAAAAAAAGGAAGTCATGAAAATAGAAAGTGGCTTGTTCACTGCAGGACACTTGTGTTGGGTTAGAAAGAGGACTCATTGCTCAGGCCTTTGCTCCAGTGGCTGCTGTTTTTCAGTCTCTCGTGCTCCTCCAGAAGATGCCATGGGCAGGGGATTAGCTCAGCAGGGGAGCCTGAGGGAACAATAGCAAACCCCTTTCCCTCCTGCCATTAGCAGAAAGGATGAGCAAAGAGATTTGCCTCTGGCTCACCTGCTCAGAGCCAGCTCTGGATCAGTGGAAAGCAAAATGCAGACATTTTCCAGAAGGGCTGCCCCATTAAAAAGCATTTCCACCTATTCAGCTATCATAACAAGCCAGCAGCAGCAGATCTGCTCCCCCTCCTCTCAGTTATCCCTCTGCAGCCACACTGACACCCATCAAATGCCAGTGCTCTCTTGCACGGTACACACCTTGCACAAGATTAAAAACCACCATAAAGCAGCATGGCCTAACATGGAGGTCTTCAAGCTGTACTCTTCTGATTCCCCTCCAGATTTTGCACAGACCTGCAGTACAGTGGGGAGCAAACCTTCATTGACTCTTCATGCACCTGCAAGAGAGGACAGAGCTCCCTCACCATCAGACACTGATCAGCTGAATATAGTCAAATTCACCGGTAAAAAGGGGTATTACCAGGGTCTAGAAGTCTGAGGATGTTTAGAAAAGTAGTATTTAAGGTAGTCCAGAAAACATAACTCAGTTTCCAACATACACATTCCTCAAACAAAGCAACTAACATGCTGGTTAGGCAGGGTAAGTATGGTTCACAGTGTCCTTTCACATCAAAGGTGTTTCTACTGCAGGACATGGCATAGCTGTCACACAGGAACTGGGTGTCATCAGATGGGGAACCATTATTTTCATGACTGGTAATGGCTTCACATGCTAAGCTTGGTTTTGTCTTCTCACCAGGTCCGACTACACAGGAAAGGTTACAAGTTCTGTGACAGGTGATGGTACAATGGGTCAGAGAGCCAGGGAAAGGGGGAACACATCAACATATTTCTCTGGGCTTGTTGCTAGTACACCTTTTTACATCCACACACTAGATCTTGAAAATCAATCATGACTCATTTGAAACTTCATCTGCTCCACTAGTCCTAAACAGAAGGCAAGCAGCCATTGGGGAAGTTTGAGGAAGAAAACCCAAGGAACTTCACGAATCTGGAACAATAAATAAAACCCAAAACATTCCCCTGAAGAGAAAAACCAATGTGCTACACTAAATACACATGCTTCTGCCATTAGCAGAGAATACTGAGTACAAGGTAGCTGAAGGAGGTGCTCTGCCACTGCATGCTTGCCAGGTGCCATCAGAATGAGGACAGGTTGTGAACTTTCACAAGCTAGGAAGTGCTCCTATCAATTGCTCTTTAAAGCTGCTCTTCCTGAGTCACCCTCATCTCCTAAGAAGAATTCCAAACCAGTTGAAAGCCCGTTATAAGCTCATATGATCTGCTGCAGAGAAGATTTCTACAATTTCTAAGCAATTTCTACAAGGTATGGAGCATGGCTGCCTGCTACTGCACCAAGTCTTTACCCTCCTTTTCCACAGCCAGTGTGATCTCAGAGTTCTTAAAGAAAGATTTTCCTGCAATAGCAAAGGATGAGCATTATCTGCTATTAAAAAGAGCTGAGGTCCTCTGAATCTCCCCAGGACAAAAGACAACATGTGGGAAGCTTTGGTATAAAAAGAAACGAGTGGAAACGGGTAGGCAACAGTAACGAAACCTCTGAGACACCAGATGCACTGACTCACAAATGAATAAGGAAAGAGCAAAGGGATGCTGCAGTTAAGCTCTGGCACTTCTCATCCCAGTAGGTTACAGATGCCAAAAGCTTACGCAGGTTCAAAAAGCAAGCAGACGGAAGACAAAGCTATCCAAGATCACTAAAGACAATGAGCCATCTCTGGACTGGGGACTGTGGAGTTTACTGCAGTCAGTGAGACTTTTTGGATGTACCACTCCGTTTTACCCTGCTTTTCTACATCTCCTTAGGCATTTACTGCTACCCAATGGATATAAGTTATTGAGTTTGTTTCGAGGCAGATCAGTCATTCTTAAGTATTAACAGTACATTTCTAAGGGATCATTTTAGCTTTAGCAAAGCTCCAGATACGAAAGAATAGATTCATAAAAGGCCTTTAGCAAGTATTTTCTGAGTGCTTATCCTTACCTTTTGGCTCCCAACTAATGTTAAAATTCTGGTCTGAACTGCCTTTGGCGGAAAAGGATAATTTTTATAGAGGGACTTAAATAAAATGCAGGATGTAACCAACTCTCTGGGATGATACCTTTCTTAGAGAGAAGTCACAGTAAAACATGTACTATGTTGAATACTGAATGACAGGGTAAGTTTTACAAGCAGGGAATAATAATGTGGTTACCATCTGGGAAACTACTGAAAATGCAGAGGCACAGACCAGTCCTCATCGTTGGAAAACTCAAATTCCCCCCACTTACAGTTTTATTTTGGCCAAGCTCAGAGAGGGACCTGTCAACTGCAGAGCACCACGAATGGTTTCAAAAGTGGAAAGGTGTTCAGAAGACCTCGGCTTGAGGGTCCAACTTCCAAGCAGCAAGAGGGGGAGAGAGAAAATGCATGGCTGAAATCAGCCCAGACACATTCAGCTTGGCCAAAGCCTCCAGCAGTGGGATTTACCCGGAGCTTAAAGCAGTTCTCTGCGACCCCTTTGTCACAGGAGTGTAGGTACAAACAAACAGTAGCTGGGACAAAGGGAGGCAACACACATTTTATTAGTAAAAAGTTAATCAGCTTAAAGTGTGCAACTAAATAAGCAAAGCTTACATTAAAGTGACCCACCAAGAAAAGATACCATGGAAATAAAGTTATAGGAAATACAATATAGTCTCTATGTTCTTTTGTAATCCAGAACGATAAATATTCATGATTCTGGGTTAATGGGGTACACAGCTCTCAGCCACCACAATAGTTTTTTGTTTATTCTCAAGACCATGAACTTTGGAACCATGAACCTGAATTTCAGGACTCTGTATTCATGCATGTTAGCAAAATCTGGGCAAGGCGGGGGATGGAGACAACGCCAGGACTGGCTTGTGACAGTGTAACGGAGTTTGCTGCAGTTTTTGATAATGAGTAACAAGAGCTCCAGGATGCACAGAACTTGTAGTGTATTCATCATCCTCTCTGCCTCAACACCAGCAAAATGAGGGGAGGAGAGGCACCACCTGCAACATAACCCCATCCTTCACCACCAACCCTTTCAGGACATGGCTCATTCCAGGGTTTCTCTCTCCAGAGGACAATGGCATCCTCATGCCAGCCCTAAAGGAAGCAGCAGCTGACAGCATCACACAGCAGCACCAGGGAGCAGAGGCGAGGTACTTCCCTTGTAAAAAGTGGAAGACCTGCATGCCTCTGAACACAATCACATTAACTGGAAGGACACTTCGGCATTCTGAAAACAGTCCTGCAGGGAGAGGTTGCTAAGATCCAGCCCTGCATTCACACCAGACAGCAAATGCCGTTCCAAAGCATACTTTTAAGAGTCCCGAGCCCCCTAGCCAGCCCTGCATCCAGTTGCTCCTTTGATGGTGCCACCTTCTGGTGGCACATCACCAGCCTTCCCAGTTCTGCTATGAGACCTTCCAACATCTCTACTCCAACTTGCATTAATATGTACAGATTTCCCTTCCCCCGTTCAAGATACGTCAGGAATCTCTGGGGTTAATGAAGGACATGAGGAAACTTTACAAAAAAAAAAAACAAACAACAAAACCAAAACCACAACAAACAAACAAAAAACCAAACACCCAAACAAAACGAACAAAATGAAACCCACAAAAAACCCACCACAACCACCACAAATAAACTCAAAGTTCAAAGCCTTGAAAGCAATAAGAGGAAAACAACTTGAAATGCTTGATCAAATGCATTTTAAGCTTGCATTTGAGCTTGTTGTGTTTTTTTTCCTCACATTTGCTCACAACTAAAAGCAAAGACTATGAACCAGTAAGGTCTTCAGGATTTTTCTAGTGTATCCAACTCACCAAAGTATCCACTTTCTTTTCCTATAAAACCTTCCCTCTTCTTCCACATAATGTAGTGAACCATCAAAGCAAGCCTTCAAACAGCCTGGCACCAAAGAGCCTGTCTTGCCGAGAGCTGGGAGTACAGCTCTCCACTCTGCACCACTGTGGATCAGTCTGCTTGGTCTGCAAACAGAGCTCATACCCCTTCACAGACCCCTTGGGGTTTAATTGCCTGTTTTATGGAAAGTGCAGCCTAGGATTTGTAAATAAATTGGATCTGCTCTTCATGCATCTTCCTTTAGAATAGTCTAGATGACAACCCTTGCCACAACCACCTCTGTTTCTCCTTTGGGCAGAGCTCATCATTCTGATCAGCTGAACCTGATCAGCACTAGGACAGGCAGTGCAAAGGCCAGCTATTGCTTCAGAATACACCTTCTTATAACAATACAAAAGTCTGAGAGAAACAACAATGCTCCCTTAGATTTTAAGCCTTTGATGATTCAATTTCAATAGTTCAACACAGGACTAGCATAGAACATACATACAGAAGAGGGATTTAGTAAAAACCATGCAAGTTGAGAAAATAATACAAAAGGTGAAAGTGTACTTTGGGAGAAAAACTATTTCTCCAACTACTGAAATATCTGCCTTGAATCATAGAAAGGTTCTCTCTAATAATCAAATACATTAGTAAACAGCAACAACCTTCTCAAAAATAAGATATCTTGCTGGGACTGCATGTATTTAGCATTTAGGTTTCTAATATTTTATCTTTGCATGGCTGCATTAGCACAGAGATGGCTGTCCAGTGGGAGAAACACACAAATGTGCACAGTAGGAGGGGAACTGGTTGGGAAGCAAACACTTTCCCCATTCCCTGTGAGAATTTTGCACTGAATGCTGAAACAGGGGCCACCCCCACGCTCTCCCACTCAGCTCCAAGGACATGCCTCTTCCCCCTCACACTTGCTGTAATGTACCTCCATGACAACAAGCCAGTGGAACAACCCAAACCTGGCAGGTCCTTCTATTTCACCGCAAAAGCAGAAGGATCCAGCCACTGCCACAACCCAGGAGGACAGAAAGAGCAGGCACACATGATGGTTTGAGGCTCTCCATTTCTTGCATGCTTGCAAACCCCATGGCAAATAACGTCACACCTCTGCCAGGAGATAAGGGATTGTACAATGGGCAAAGAGAGCAAAAGACAGAACATGCTCTTTTCAGCATCAAAACAAAAGAGAGCAGCTAGGAGTTTTTACTCCTCATGTCAACATCCTATTACCAACCAGCAGTTTGCCTTGACAACAAAGCTTTCCAAGAAAGGGCAGAGACTTGGGCACTTGAGCAATGGCATTAGGAGACTAGCTCTTTGCCCAGGAAACAGCAAAAAAAAAAAAGAAAAAGACCAAAAAGAAGACCAAAAAACCAACCAGAATATCACATATCACCTTCCTACTGAAGCATGACAAAGAGGAGAATATATGGCAGAAGAGGCCAACAAGGGGAAAAACAGAAATCAATAGGATCTAACAGAGCGTGACGGAAAATCACTTCCCCCATAAAAAGAGGTTACTTACCAGGTTAATGAATCTTTTCTGTTCTGTACTTAGACACCCAGGAAATGGAAGGGGTCACAGGAGCAGTGTGGGTGGGAATGCAATCCCTAGAACATGCTTTCAAGAACAATCAAAGGTTAGAGATTAAATCCAGGCAGCGGTCAACTGCACAACACATCAGCAGCTTGATACAGGGGCCAGCTGCAGCTCAGAGCCTCACTGAGCAAAACACACTTCAACATCAACAGCACAGCAAATAACAGGCTTCTCTTCCAGGGCAAAATCAGACCAGCAGGCCACCCCTGCCCCCTTAAAGGGTCAGCCCCAAGAGCCAGAGCATCTCTACTTGCCCAGGTCAGCAGTACCAGTACAGATGAAACAAAATAGTCTGTGTGTCTCTGATGTGAGTAACTGCAACAGAAACACAAAAAACAGACTGCACCAGAAATCACAATGTGCAAATAACTCAGAAAGCTCTGGGCTCAGTGGCGAAAACTTCTCAAAACTCACTCGTATAAAGAGCTGTGCCTTAACTTTGTTGGGAACACACAGGCAGACAAACGAACAAAGAAGCATCTGGCAGGGTACAAGCTCTGGTGATCACAGAAGGCTGAACTAGACCTCTGGAGCATCCAACACATCCAAAGCCAGATGCATACAACTTTGAACTGCAGTTTCTTCTGACTGGAGCCCTACTGACAGGCCCCATAAAGGAAGCACAGACTCTTGGTGCTTTATCACTCCCCTGCCCGCTTCTAGTTTGAGCTGACAATAAGCAACCCAAGGAATAGATCTACTTAGGTCCAAGGTAGTCAGTGAAGAAAATACAGGTGCAAGACTTCCATCCTTTTTTCAAGGTCACTGACCTTGTAGGTCACTATATTAAGTTCCCCCACTACCTGCAAGAATCATTTACCAATAGATGTTTCTCAGTCCAGTTTACCAATGGATGTTTCTCAGTCTGGGGCCTCTTAACTCCAGTGCAGTTCAAACACCTCTGCCATACAGCTGTACAAGCTTCTCTTGCAGCAGTCGCCTTGTTTGCTACCCAATTTCTGTGACAAAGTCGTGGATAATACAGCCAGAAATCCCCTTTGTTATTCATATTTGATGTAGTCTTAGGGTAGACTCGTTGCATAGGGTAGCGGTTTGAGTCAGAGTTCCATGTCACATCATTTGCCCAAGGAACTATATCACAAGCTCCAAAGCAGACCTAATGCTGGCATTTCTGTAAGAGCGTGTTTTGAATTTGCAAGTCTAGTGAGTTTAAGGATTTTTATATCTGAGGAATTTCAAAGCAAAAACAATGCCTTACTGAACCAATACCTTCATCACACAGCATCCTGCCAACACACACAGCAGTGTGGACAGACCTCCAGTTCCACAGCAAATGTCTGCCTCTGGAGCAGGGACAAGCCCTTCTGCCAGGTACAGCCACTGTAAGTGGGAAGCAGGGTACAGTTTGTAATTACATCTCTCTCCTTCAAAGTCAGCTGTCTGAAATTCTCACCTGACATTCAGCATGCAAAATGCCAAAAAAACCCAGCCAATTTTGCCAAAGTTCTGAGCAACTGAAAGCACCGCTGATTAGGCAATGCTATTTGCAGGCAATGCTATTTAAGTTCAGAGTCACGCTGATGAAGAGTGTGAGACTGGGAACACCCACAGCTATGACAGGAAAAGTGGAGAAAGGTAGTTCTCAGCACCCAGTACTGTATCAACCAGCTTCTTCTAATAAAGAGACTGAGGGACTCAACTGTACTCCAACACCAGCTTTCAACATGAAGAGAGAAACCACTCAGCAGACTTGAACTTCTGTCTTTTAACACTGTGGTACGGTTTGATCAGTGAACAGCTTTGGGGTTTGTGGATGGAGAAGTTACACAGATGCTTTTTGCTTGAGTGCTGACATTTACATGAACACAAAATGACTTGAGAGGATGCGAATTTCCATTTGGATCTAAAGCTGACCTGATTCATGGACCAGCAGCAGCTGTGGGTCTCTGACAATTTGTACCACTCAAACCAGAGGCTTGAGAAACCAAGATTTACCAATGCCTTGGATTTCTTGTGGTCTTCCTTCTCATCATGAAGTTAGAGATTTCTCTCCACTGCAAGCCAGGCTGACACAAACCGGCCCAGAAAGAACAACCAATCATTGAAAGTTCTTTAGTCAAGGGCTTCCTTGCACATTTAAGCAGTTTCTATTGGCAGGGAACCTTCCTGTTCAGGAAGTGCTAGAGTGGGTCTGACCATCAAAGTACAGGTGCCCTTGGAGATCAGCATTTCTGGAAGCTCGGCTACAACAAAGAAGAAAAAAAAAAAAACAAAACCAAACCCAGAAAACCTAATAGCTGAATCAAAACAACAGCCACTTTCTGCTTAATCATCTGTCTCTTCTCAGTATTGAAAACACATTTCAGCACTGGTTGAAAGCAGTTTTGTTGCAGATTAATAGCTGCAATAGTCATGATGCAGGAAAAACAGGTCATTCAGTGCCAGAGGTACCTCTTTCCTTCCAAGGTTGACCATCTCCAAAACACCATACTGCCCTGTCAGGTCAGTGTCCCCCCAGTCCCAGCATCACCTCCTCAACACAGGCAGCTCTGGACTCTGAGTCACATAAGCCAGCCCTACCATTCCCCTCCTGTTCCTCAAAGGGAAGGGGAGGTGGGCACAGCAGCCCATCTATTACAGCAAACAGTGTGTTGCACAGAACTGGCTGATAAAGCACAGTAGGTAGATTCATAACAGGGCTGCTGTTGAGTGAGCAAGGACAGAAGAACCTACTGACCTCTGGGAGTTACTGCTGGGGTAGGAGAGGAGATGGAGCACTCCACAGCCTGAGGAGAAAGCACTGCAGAACACCTGAGGCAGAAAGCAGAGGAGGATCTGAGCAATCCTCCAGGCAGGGTCTGGGAGAGGGCTCCAGCAAAAGGGAGATGGGGGAACATCTGAAATGGATTGGTAGGAAACACAGAGGGAAGCAGGCAAAGAGCACAAAGGTCTCTGCAGCAAAGGCCACGGGGAAAAAAAAGAAGGAAAATAAAGTATTAGAGAAAGCAGGCTAAAATGTATGAGTGTATGAGGCACATGGCACTGGCAATTTCCCAAGAACTGATGTGTGAGCCCGAACAGGTTGCGATGGTTATCTATAGTCACACAGCTCTTCCCCAGTCTGGGGCAGCAGCCACTCACCTGGGAGACACCCACGGGCACAGTTTTAGCAGGAGGAAAGAGGTGGCTTACCAGTAAAATGCACCTACTTCTTGTGTTAGTCATCCAGCAAGGCATAGGCACACTACACAGGAGGTTAGGGCAGGAAGAGAACAAAAGCTCCAAGCACAACTGCAAAGGTATAATGTAATTACACAAGTAGAAAGTGCCTCCAACCAAAATCCTCGGCTTTGTGGACATTTGAGTCCTGGAAAACTTACAGCACAGTTTCTAAGTGACTTTATCTGAGACTCTGTGACTTACTAATCTTATGCCACAGAACAGCTGAAGAATAAGCCACATAAGCCACCTTCATTGATCCGACCTGTGCAGGCTATGGTCAAGGGCAGACACCTGTGAACTGCACCCAGACTACAAAGTTCAATAAAAGCTCTGGAGAAGTATCCATGACAACTCCAAGAACCTCGTCCCCATCCTACCAGTCTTTTTTAAGGAAACTAAACAAAACAGTAAAAGTCCCCTGTCCTAAATTTGCCCGTCCCTTGTTCTGTCCACTGTTAAATCCCAAAGTGAGGTATAACACTGAGGATTACATCAAGCAGATCCAACACATCCCAAAAAGTGTCAAAAATCGACCATGATTTAGTCAGATCCCAAGAAGACATATAAATACCGGAAGGACTTTAGACTCAGATCTCAAGTCCCAGTGATTATAAGGTTTTGCTCTCAAATTCCCCAGGCCAGTGGCTTCTCTACTTGGGAATCTCAGGTGCAATAAAAGGGCCGGTGGCTATCATTTCTTTAAGCCACAGCCATTAGCTTATGCTTGGCTAGAATTATAGTAAAAGTCACCTTAAACCTTCCCTTAGAGGAGGAGCTTCTGCTGCAGCACTACCTCATTGCAAAACACCTCCCCAGTGGCAAACAGCTGCATCATTGAAGTGTGACTCCAGTAGTTTTCACCCACCTGTTTTCTGTTCCACAACTGCTGTCACCTCCCCAAAGCAGGTAAATTAAAGACTGAACAGTCTGGTCTCTCCTTCTTTCCCAGACCACCCAAAAAGGCTCAGTCAACTTCCTCCTTGAGTATTTAACCCTTCCTGCAATGTACTAGGAAAAAAATGTAAGGAGAATGATTGCCAGTGAGACCTTTCTCCTCCCTCTATAAAAGTTTGCATCAGCTCAGTAAACAAGGAATCCATAGACTGAGTCATGTCCCAGACTCTTCTTTCAAAGCACTCCTGTAAGCATTGGTAGCAAAGAGAGAAAACTTTCTTTTCTGGAAGGCCACATGCCTTCTAATGTCAGGAGACCAGGATTCAGCTCTCAGCACTGTCACCACCAGAGTGACTGCCCTTGGGTAAGTCTATAGCTCCCACCACCATCATCTACAACCCAGATCCCACACCAGAGGCATTTGTATCTTAACCACAGCTGCACTCCTGCTTCCCATGTCAGCCCAGAGGCTTCAAAGCTTTATAGAAAATCTGTAAGATGCAAATGAGATTTCGCCACAGGCTTCTATGATTCCTAAGCAAAGGGCAGGTTGGCACATGCTCTGCCAGTGCTCCCAACATTGCTAAACCAAACAGGACCATTTGAGAGATTGCAGGAAGGCCCTTGTCAAGAGGTGAGTGGGCTGGATCCATAGCACAGCCTGCAAAGAGCTTTCAAGTTGCCCTGTTAACATTATGGATTTGTGCTTCCAACAGGGAAAGTAGCATCTGCATCCCACTCAAAACCCAAGCAATATTCAAATTACCCCGACTTTACAGATCCTCTCTCCTCTTTCTCATTGGATTACCCCCTCAAGGCTTTCAGTTCCTAATAGCAAATTCCTCAGCTGCCCATAGAAATGTCTGCACCACAGCCCCAATGAAAATGTGCTATCTCCAGAACAAAAGCCACTGTGCCTGTGCAGAGGAAGAGCTGCAAGGAAAAGAACGACAGTGGAGCACAGTTTACGTTTCTCAGGACGGGACTCAGTGTAAGACCTCTAAATGCATGGGGCATTTAGAAGTTGGTGGATCAAATCATCAGGTCAAACAGGAACATGGACGCACAGGAACACCCTGTGACTGGGCAAGCAGTATCCACACTTGAAGGAGCAGTGGCTTGCAGGAAAAGATGTACTATCATTGCCAAACTGCTTCTCTTATAACTTTTCTAGTTATAGTATAAGAAACCAGGAGATACGGGACCACTACTCAGTTGGTGCCCCCTCACACCTCTTGCCTCAGTTCTTCCTCTTTTGAGCTCACATCCTAAGTACTCCACAAAATCCTTAGGGGCTAACTCTCTTTCTAGGTGCTATCTTCCTGCCAGAGTCCTGCTCTGTTTTGTAGCCTCCCCAGGTCAGGCTCTGCCCACTCAGGGCACTGCAAGCAAAAGCCATCAAGAGATCAAAGTCTCACGGAAAGAAGCTGAGCTTGCTTGCAAGGCCCATTTGTACCTATATGCAACTCCTCCGTGGTCTGGCTTTCCTCAGCAACACAAACCCTCCTGAAGGGCTCTTGAGACATGCACAAGCAGCAGGAGCCCAAGACCCTTTTGGCCTGTGCCTCAGGAGCATATGGCTGGGCAGGCAGCTCTGCCAGTCTCCTAACACAAAGACATGCACAGAGAAACACTGCATTTGGCCTGGGAGTCAAGACATGTGGGCTGGCCTGTGTCCGGACTCAGTCAGCCTGTAGTCAGGACATGTCACACCAGAATAAACTGCCCAGAGCAGAGAGAAATGGCACTCCAACACAGAACACCCTCAATGGACCCTGGAAGGCGAGATACTGAGGGAAACGTCAGGTCTTGGAAAGCAACACTGCACCTCCAGCTCAAAAAGGTCAGGAGGTACCATGCTAGGAGCCAAAGCACCCAGGAACCAAGATGCTGAGACCAAACTGAAATTTCTTCTCCACCCCTGCTGATTTGGCAAGTAGCAAAGGGCTTCGTGGCAGGTTTGAGCTGGAGGGAAGGGGTCATCGAGCCTGTACACATCCAGAGGACAAGTTATTCAGCGCCCAGCTCTCCTTCCTATTTACACCTCCCACCTCCCCTTGTTGACATAACCTGGACGATATCATCCCCAGAGGTCACTTTGAACCTCAGGGATTCTGCTTTTCACCTCAAATTAAAGTTTGTATAAGCTCACACCAAAATAACTACCAGAACAAATTACAGCCTATTTAATTCCTTTGGTTCCAGTTTGCCTGAGGAGCCCCAGAAGGACATGCTTGTTTTGTTTAGAAGGCATCCATAGTTCCTCTTGCTGTCTGCCTGTCACGCAGCCTCACTCAGACCTGCACACTGGGCAGGGTGTCCTTAATTGGATCCCCTGAGCAGCAGATCCATCCAAAGCACATGTCAGGCTTATGACATTTTTTCATCTATTACAGAGCAGATCTGGGCAGAACCTTTGTACCGTTCCCTTTGAAAAGCTCCAGTGACCTGCTGCAACACTCAGCAAAACCTACCTCAGAGTCAGCACTGCCACCTTCCCTGGCAACTCAACCTGACAGAGCAGCCCCGTCTCAGATGCCCTTTGATCAGCCGTTCAGGAATCTCCCCCTTTCTTTCTGCCCTATAAAAAGGCAGGAAAGCAGCCACATTAGGAAAAGAAAATCGTGGTTGGCTCGAGTTAAGAGCTTGAGCAGCAGTGGAGTGATGTCCCATCAGCTGAGCCCTGGTAACTGGGCATGTGTTGATACCAGTACCTCAGTGGTTGCAGTGATTTAGGTTACTGCCTTGTGCTGTCCCTCCTGCCT
Source organism: Corapipo altera (assembly GCF_003945725.1). Taxonomy (NCBI): domain Eukaryota; kingdom Metazoa; phylum Chordata; class Aves; order Passeriformes; family Pipridae; genus Corapipo; species Corapipo altera. Next base: position 1,008,318 of record NW_020885004.1, on the reverse strand, counting down.
TGCTGCAGGAGACTATTACATCCTTTGCTAATGCGACAGAGAGGAGCGTGTGCCAGGCTTTTCACTCCCAGTCTAGCAGATCAACCATCGCCAGTCTGCACTCAACCTCAGGGCATGAGCTGCAGGGGTGAGGAACTGCCAAGCTTTCATGTCATAACCTGCCAGTTCTAAATCCATCACAGCCTCTGGGTCAGAGCCATTAGCCCACAGGAAAAAAAATAAAAATGTAAAGCACTGTAGTTTTAACAGCTTTGGAAATCATGTAAGCATTTTGTCTTCACAACAGGCTAAGAGCCTGCATTCAATCTGCAGCCACAAGACCATGCACAGGAGCCTGTGCCTACAGCAGCAATGGAAACATCACCACAACTCTCACAGTTCCAGCTCTGTTTCCACAGACCATCAAAAACTCTCCCTCACAAAACATACTGGACACCTAAGCTTTCCACAGTAGGTCTGCAACCACTGCCCTCTCTCCACTCATGCTTCTCAACAGATACCGACACTGTCCCACGACTGAAAGAACTCAGGCCCAAGAAAGTTAAGAAGAATTGTCACAGTTATAGCTCATCAGGAACAGAGTGTGACAGACTTCCCAAACAGACATTAGACAACAGCCTTGACAGGCCCTCTTGGAGGGACAACTCCAACAGTGTCTTCACCTTGTCTCACTTGCAGAAACAGATCTCTTCACTTATTAATCCTAGCTGAACTAACCCTTTGAGATGGTGTTCGCAGCACTGAACACCTGCCTAGCTCCACTGATGGTCTAGGACTGGAAGTGGAAAAAGGCTGCGAGTGCAAAGCAGGGTCTAACACAGGTCCACATGGTACAAGTCTTGTTTGGTTTGTCCTGGGGCTAACTTTAAAAACTGGAACCATTCAGTGCACAGAGATAGGTACATGGCATGTAAGGAGTGTCCTGTTCCTTAAGTGCTCTGCACTTTAGGTTGATGCAGCCACATGGAGAGAAACTGGATCAGAGACTCTGGAAGCATAGCCAGTCAGGACAGACTGAAAGAACTGGAGTCTCTTTCTTCCACAGAAAAGAAGACTGAAACTTGAGAAAGCCGGTAACGGTGCTCACCAGTGCTCACCAGTACAAGAGGCTGCAGCAAAGCAGTGACCTCCATGCGCACACAGACTGGGTGAGAAAGGCAGACTCAAACTACAGTGCTGGAGCCTCAGGTCAGACGACAAGGAAGCCAAAGCAATGCTGGGCTAGGCTGCCTGGCAGCCCCCTCCACAGACAGCTGTGTGCCAACACCATCAGAAACACCAGCTTGGTCCTGAGTTCCAGAAAAGGAACCACCCGTGTGACCTCCACAAGTCTTGTTCATTCCTCCCTTTCTATCGGAAAGAAGACATTGGAAAAGCATGAGAAGCAAACACTGAGAAGTCAGAAAATAAAGATAATTTCTGCCATTTATCCTGCCTGAATTAACAGGAATAACACACAAAGTTTTTCTGCCCACCATGAGAGGAGGCGTTGATGTACAACGAAGGGAGGCTGTCATTGGCAGTCCAGGGTCTTCTCTGTGTGCATGCAGAAGCAAGAGGGAGAGTGCTTGGGAGAGGGGGGTACTTCAGGAGAAAAAGAAAAAATAGGGTCCTGCAGCAAAGGCAGGTAAATGGAAGCTTGGGAAAATATTTTTTTTTCCTTTTCTGCCACAGGTTCCCTGTCAGATGTAGGGAAATCAAATAAAGTAAATGTTCTCTATGTAGTCCTTAAAAGAGCATTCCTCATCCTTCACATATTTGACCTGACAGCAACACTCAAGAGTCACAAGTGCAAGTGAGGCACAGTGGAGACGCTGCTATAATTTGGAGGAGAAAGCAAGGAAACATTTTCAGATAGGAAGGCCAAAGCACTGTACCTGTAGCTCTCTAAGTCTAAACCACAGCTGTGCCATTAACAACTAGTTCCACTGGAAAGAGAGAGATCAATTCATTACCATTTAGAAGGAGACACAAATACAGTACAGCCCAAACCATATATCAAATGACAGATGACTTGCTGATCAAGGGAATGTTTTGCACAAAAAATATTCTGTGGAGAGGACTGAGCTGAAATTTGGAAGAAAACCTACCACACTCAGTCCACATACAAGGCCAGTTAAACTTGCTGTACCAGGCAGAGAGGCTCTGATAGACGTTACCTTGACAGAGCTCATCTATGTGAGCAGATACAGCTGCGAGTCCCCCAAAAGCAGGCAGGACAGAGCTGATAACAAGGGAAGCTATCACCAAGGGACACTAAGGAACAGGTAGAAGCAAATTTGGGGGGGCTAAACCCTAACCCAAAAGACCAAGAACACCACACAAAAAGAAACTGCTTTTTTTCAACTCCTACAACACTAAGAAAACAGGACTGTGCACAAAGTTATTTGTAAATGGAACACGACAATCGAGGTATCAGTTGCCAATTTCCCAGCAGAGAAGCAATTCATGAGACCATGACATTCTCTGATAGCTGGAACCAAAAAGAATTACAGTCACAACAAGAGTACCTCCCAGTTTTCCAAAGAGAAAACCTGGGTCCACGTTCCCTTTAAATTAAGGGAATTCAACATTAGGGACAACGGCAGCTCTTGAAGAAATGAAATGGATAAAAAGGGTTGCAACGAGCACAGAACCGAGTGCATTTTTAACAGGGGAACGAAAAACTTCAAGGGGATGGAGGGAGCAGCTGGAGGCTTCCTGAAGAGGATGCGGCAACTCGCAGGCAGCTCTAGAGTACCTGGATCCCCCGGGAGGCCGGGCTATGCCTGAGGCGGGTCTCACCAGCTCCCTGCCGCCGGGGAGCCCCGGAGAGCCCCGCCGCGCTCCCGCCGCTCCAGGGCACGCACCGCAACTTCGGGCCGGACAGAGCTCGGGACAAGTTGGAACAGCTGCCAACAGGCTGCAAAAATGCACAGAAAAAGCCAATGGGGGCGGCGGGGGGGGGGGGGGGGGGGGGGGGGGGGGGGGAGTACGGGGGCAACCCCGAAATGCAAAGCACGGCCGCACATTTCCCTGGCTTTGCAGAGGGGATCTCGCACGGGAGGGAGGGGGACAGGTGGGGGAACGAAGAGATGTGGGAGTCGAGGGCGATTTAAAAAAAAAAAAAAAGCCAGGCACAGCCTCCCAGCCGGGGCTGCAGCCCCCAGGCAACGGGGACAGCGGGGCACAGGCTGGGACAGCGAGAACGCTCCCGCACCGGCGGGCGGGGAGCGGCGGGAGAGCTCGCCGGGCGTCCGCGGGGTTCGGGAGGGCACCGGGATGCCGAGGCGACTCCGGCCGGGACGGGGGGCTCCCGCCGCCGCCAGGTGAGCCTGGGCACAGTCCGGCCGGGCGGCCCCGCGGCACCGAGGAGCGCTCCGCAGGGACACCTGTCCACCACCGCCGTGCTTCCAAACTTTCTCCCGGAGTTGCAGCCAGCCCGCTTCCCTACCGGCTTTGCAAGGATCGCGGTACTCCATCAGCTCTTCTGCCGTCTCCGGCTCCCCCAGCGTTAAGGAGGCTCCCGGTCCGGCTGTCCCCGCGGCAGGTAGGATGAGCAGGGACAGCAGCAGGCGGCGGAGCGGAGCGGCCCCGCGGCCCATGTCGGCG